>NW_028270190.1:10755854-11055854 GCF_037043375.1 Chiloscyllium plagiosum
CGTCAATGTGCCAGAGGGAGAGCGTAGGAGGAGCGAGAGAGAGTGCCAGATATATATTGATGGAGAGGAGAACGTTTCAGTGAGACGTATTAGGGCGGATGAGAGGGAGAGTGGGAATTGGGGAGAGGGGCATTGAAAGAGAAACGGGTAGAAAGATGAGTGGGGGAGACAGAGGTGGACGGTGTAGAGACAAGATATTGAAGCGGGTCGACAGAAAGAGAGAGCGTGGGGGGAATGTAGAGAGAGAATGGGAAGGTGTGAGAGAGCGAGAGAGATGGAGAGAGCAGGGCAGAGAGGTCTAAAGAGATTGGGAAGGGATAGCGAGAGTGGGAAGGGGTAGAGAGAGATGGAGATGGTGAAAGAGGAAGTAGCGGAATGGGGAGAGACAGAGAGAGATGGACAATTGGGGTGTACAGAGAGACTGGGTTGGAGTTGGTATTGAGAGAGGGAGAATTTGTGGGATGTGTGTAGACAGAGAGTGATAGGGAGAAGCCAGAGCATCAAAAAGGGTAGGGGTAGAAGAGAGATACAGAGAGAAAGGCAGAGTGGGAGCAGGGTGGATAGAAAGAGAGAAAGGGAGTGAGGTAGAGAGAGAGCGTGCGATGGCATAGAGACAGGGACGGAGGGTTTTAGGTATCTAGAGAGATGGATAGATCTATAAAATGGGAGACAGTGAGACAGGGTAAAGATAGAGTAGTAGAGGGGGTAGGGAGAGGGAGATAGGGAGAGGTAGAGAGCGTGGGAGAGAGTGGGAGGGAATTGAGACAGAGTGAGAGCGGGTCGGGAGAAAGAGTGGGAGGGGATAGAGAAAAAGTGGGAGACGGTCGAACGAGGTGGAGGAAGTAGAGAGAGAGTTTGTGGGATAGGAGAGAGAGTAAGAGAAAGAATGGAATGAAGAGTGAGAGCTTGAGTGTGGGAGGACGCCAGAGCGAAAGAGAGAGGCGTAGAGAATGAGAGGGAAGCAGCGGCTGCAGGGGGTAGAGCAAGATTGGGGGTGGGAAAGGCGAACAGTGAAAGATTGTGCGGGGAGTGGGAAAAAACCGAGATGGGCGTCAGAGGGTTTGAGAGAGTGGAAGGGGGTAGACAGAGACAAAGAGGGGAAAGGGTTAGAAAGAGGAAACGAGGTATGCAGAGTTGGGGGAGAGAATGCGGGAGTGAGGTAGAGAGAGAGTGGGAGGCGGTTAGAGAGAGGGACGGGGCAGAGAGACTGAGAGGGCTTTAGGGGAAGGGAAAGTGTAGGGAGAGGGAGGGGCTAGAGAGAAGGATGGGGCTGCAGAGACGGGGAGGGAGGTTGAGAGGGAGAACGAGGGAATATATATATATATGTATTTGTGTATGTATATGTATATATATATATATATATATATATATATATATATATATATATATATATATATATATACATAGAGAGAGACAGAGCGAGTGAGAAAGACAGAGAGGGAGGGGTAGTGAGAGAGAGGAAGGGGATATAATTAGAGAGAGGGAGTTGCAGAGAGAGAGGTTTGAATGGGCACAGAGAGAGGGGAAAATTGTGGATGGGTGTCGAGACAGAGAAACTGGATTCAGGGTAGAGAGAGAGAGACAAAGCGAGAACGTGGGAGGGGATAGAGCGAGAATGGGGGTGGGGAAGAGAGATGGACGGTGGTGTTTACAGGTAGAGTAAGAGCGTGAGGGAGGGGTGAAGAGCAAGAGAGTAGAAGCGGGTTGAGACGGTGAGAGATTTGGAGACCTGCAGACGGTGATAGAGAGGGAGAAAGAGGTAGGGGTATAGTGAGTGTAGTGGTGGTAGAGAGAGTTTGGAAGTGAGAAGAGAGAGTGTGAGATGGGGCGAAAGAGAGTGAGAGAGTGTGAAGTATTTAAGGAGACAGAGAGGGATAGAAAGAGTGGGGACGCGGGAGAGAGTGTGTGGGATTGTGATCGAGAGAGACAGAGGGAGGCGGGAGAGAGGGAGTGGATAAGTTGGATAGAGAGAGAGATAAAATGGGAGAGTTTAGAGAAGGACAGAGTGGGAGGAGAGTAGAGAGACAATGCCTGACAGAAAGACAAAGAGTGGGAGACAGACAGCACGCCGTGTCAGAGAGGGGAAAGTGTTTGCGCAGAGAGAAAGGCAGAGATGAAGAAAGTGAGTGGGAGGGAGTACAGAGTCGTTGGGGTGCAGAGAAAAAGAGAGAGATTGGGAGGGAAGTAGCAAGGGTGAGTCCGGGAGTAGGAGTGGTTTAGTGAGAGAGAAGGATGAGATGTAGCGAGAGACATTGGAGGACGTGTTTAGAGAGATTGGGAGGGAACAGCGAGAGTTGAACGGGGTGAAGAGTGTGGGAGTGCGAGAGGGTCGGCAGAGCGAGTACGATAGAGACCGATAGAGTGCAAGAAAGAGAATAGAGAATGATTGGGAGGTGGTTAGAGAGAGAGTGGGGGGGGGTGAGAGGGAGAGATCATGGAAGGGAGATAGAGAGACAGTCTGGGAGTGGGGACGAGGGAGACAGTGGCGGGGTGGGGGGTGCAGGGACAACGATTTGGAAGGAGAAAAGTCAGACAGAAATTGGGATGGGATAGAAAGAAAGACAGTGCGGCGGGAGAGCGAGGATGAGCATAGGGGTTGGAGACAAAGAGAGTGGAAGAGTTTTGAGGGACAGAGTGTAGGAGGAGGGTAGATACAGATACAGAAAGAGGGAAAAAGAGAGTCGAAGGCGGTTGCAGAGAGGGAGAGTAGGAAGGAGTGCTTGAAGTTGAGGCAGAAAGACAGAGACAGAGGGAGGGGAGTGGAGACAGACAGCGGGAGTGAGAATGGAATAGAGAGACGCAGAGAGTGATGGGGAGCGTGCGAAAGTGTGAGTAGGTGGAGGTAGATAGTGGGACGGTGGTAGAGAATGGGAGAGGGGGTAGAGAGAAAGACGAAGGAGCAGAGAGATTGATAGTTGCAGAGAGCAAGAGAACAAGAGGGAACAGAGAGAGTGGGAGAGTGTAGGAGGGCTACACAGTTAGAGAACGTAGGAACAGAGCAGAGGGAAAGAAACAGAGAGAGAATATGGGACGGGGTAGAGAGAGTGGGGAAGGAGAAGAGAGAGAGGGTGGTATATACATATCGAAAAAGAGAGTGAGTGAGAGGTTGTGGTGAAACGGTTAAAAATTATGTCCCAATACATGTGTGAATCTAACCGGAATGGAGGTGTTGCTTAGTCCCGTGTGAATCTTATTACACACCTCCCCGTGTGAATCTTCTTATCTGTATGTAACCAGAATGGAATGTGTTTTTTAGCCTTGCTCTGCTGTTCACATGAATGTTGATATCTGGAAAAGAGTATATCAGCTGGAAAAGTCTCCAGTTCGGTGAGTCTGCTCCGGGGTTACGTTTAACCGCCGAGCGTGGGTTGTTGGCAACCGCTCTACGAGAACTGACGGCTCCCAGTTCCGGTAACATGTAGAGTGAGTATAAGCCAGACCCGGGAGTCTGCTCCGGGGTTACGTTTAACCGCCGAGCGTGGGTTGTTGGCAACCGCTCTACGAGAACTGACGGCTCCCAGTTCCGGTAACATGTAGAGTGAGTATAAGCCAGACCCGTTGTAAGTATGAGACCTGGTTGTGGCGACGCTGCGGGGAATAAAATGCTCATATTCTAGCAGACTCGCCTCTTGGTCGTTTGTTCTGTGTCAGACTACTCTCCTACGAACCTGACCTTGAGAATTTTTTAAAACAGAGGTGTAGAGACAGAGAGTATGAAGTGGGAAGAGAGCGCGAGAGATTAGGCGATGGGTGCACAGAGAGCGCGATAGAGAGGTTGATGGGATACAGAGAGATGGGTGTGGCTAGAGAAAGTGTGGAAAAGGGGTCGAAAGACATTGAAAGAGGGGCAGAGACATACTGGGAGAGTGGGAAGGGTCAGAGAGAAAGTGGGAGGGAGTAGATAGGCAGAGATTGATGGGGTGAGAGAGAGTGTGTGGTGGTGGAGAGAGAGAAAGGGAGGGTTTGGGAGAGCGCGAGTGGGAGGATGATAGAGAAAGCGAGGCTGGAGAGAGAGAGAATGGGTGGTTTGTGGAGAGAGAGGATGGGAGAGTTCAGAGATAGAGATAGTGGGAGGAGGATAGAGAGTGACAGACAGAGAGACAGATAGAGATAGACAGACAACGAGAGACAGTGGAGGGTTTTGCAGAGAGAGAGAGACAGAGAGAAAGTGTGGGAGGGAGTATAATGAGAGATAGAGAACGAGATACTGTGCTTGGGATGAAGAGAGAAAGAGAGAGTGAGATTGACAGTGGGAGTTGGGCAGACAGAGAGTGAAAAGGGGTGTAAACAGTGAAAGAGTATTTAGGCTGTAGTGAGTGAGCCGGAAGGAATAGAGACAGAATGGGAAATTTTGAAGAAGGGCTCATGCCCGAAACGTCGATTCTCCTGCTCCTTGGATGCTGCCTGACCTGCTGCGCTTTTCCAGCGCACATTTTCAGCTCTGATCTCCAGCATCTGCAGTCCTTACTTTCTCCTCAGAGATATAGTGGGAGCGAGTAGAGAGCGAGGGAGCGAGTCAGTGGGAGTCTGTGCGAGAGAGTCGAAGGGTGTAAAGACAGAGAGAGCGGGAAGGCAAAAGAGAGAGAGAATGGGAGGAGGGTAGAGAGAAAGAAAGTGGAAGGACCAGAGAGAGAGTGAGAGGAGGGTATAGAGAGAGAGTGGGAGGTGTGTAGAGATTGGCTGGCAGAGAGAATTATAGGGAGAGAGAGAGACAGTGAGAGAAACAGAAACAGAGAGCAAGAGAGAGTGAGAGGTGTGTAGAGAGAGACAGGCAGAGAGTGGGATGAGGAAGAGATAGAGTTGGATTGGGATAGAGAAAGTGGGAGGAGTTTTAAGAGAGGGAGGGAGGGATAGAGAGAGAGAGACAAAGAGAGAGAGTGTGTGACGCGGATTGAGAGACTGAAAAAGGGTACAAAAAGGAAGAGACATTAGAAGGGAGTATAGAGAGAAGGATTGGGAAGGTGTTAGGGAGACAGTGTGGGAGTCCGGTAGACAGAGAGACAGAGGGAGAGAGAGGCAGACGGGAGATAGAGAGTGGGAGACAGGTGGAGAGAGAGAGAGAATAGGAGGAAGGTAGAGGTAGCGAGAGACAGAGAGTGTGGAAGGCTGTTAAGAGAGAGTAGTCGGGGGAGGAGAGACAGAGAGTTACTGACAGGGTAGAGAGAGTTACTGACAGAGAGACAGACAGAGTGAGACAGACAGCGACGGAGATTGCAAGTGGTTTGCAGAGAAGGGAGACAGAAAGAGAAAGCGTGGGAGAGGAGTCGAGAGACTGGAAGAGTTTGAAGTGTTGAGAGAGAGAGGCAGAGGCGTAGAGAGAGGCGGACGTGGGATAGATAGAGTTTGCAGATGGAGGTGGAGAATGAGAGAGAATGGGAGAGTTTAGAGAGGGAGACATTGGGAGGATGGTGGAAAGACAGTGATTGACAGAGAGAAATGGAGAGAGAGAGAAACAGACAGACAGATCGCGACTGGGACTGAAAGGCATTTGCAAAGAGAGAAATAGAGAGTGGGCCGGAATACCAAGAGTGAGCGCGGGAGTGTCAGTGGGCTCGAGAGAGAGTAGGAAGGCGTGTCGCGAGAGACAGTGGAGAAGGTGTAGAGGGAGAGTCTGAGGGCGTAACGAGAGAGTGTGAAGGAGTAGACAGTGATAAAGATAGAGACAGATCGAGAGACAGCAAAAGAGAGTGGGAGGAAGGTAGAGAGAAGGTGAGGCATGAAAGAGAGTTCCGGACGAAGAAGGAGACAGTGTAGACGGGAGGGGAAGAGAGAGAGAGTGGGACGTGGTTAGAGAGAAGAGGGAGGGGTTTGAGATAGCACGGAAGGGGGAAAGAAAGAGACAGTGTGGGAGTGGGTTTGAGATAGCGAGGGTGGTGCAGAGAGAGAGATTGGGGAGGAATAAGGAGAGAGAGGGAGAATGCGATGGGTTTGAGAGGAGACGGAAGCGGGGGCATTAGGGTGTGGATGTGGTGGAGACAAAGAGAGTGGGAGGGTTTTGAGAGAGACTGGGAAGAGGTTAGATAAGGAATGCCTAACAGAGAGACAGACAGAGAAAGAGAGAGAGTGGAAGACGTTTGTAGAGAGAGATAGATAGCGAGAGAGAGAGAGTGGGATGGAGAGCTTGAGGTGTAGATAGAAAGACAGAGAGAGAGGGAAGAGAGTAGTGAAGAGAGCGGGAGTGGGAACGGCGTAGAGAGAGGTAGGGAGTGATGGTTAGTGGGGGTGACAGTTAGTGGTGGAGTTCGAGAGAAGGTGCGAATAGTGTACAGAGAGAGGTGCTCGAGAGAGAGCAGAAGGGTGGCAGAGTGAAAGAGTGAGCGAGGTGGAGGGAGAGCGAGTGTGTAGAGACAGAGACGAAGGGGCAAGAGAAAGTGGGATTTTCAGGGAGCGAGAGAGTTGAAGGGAGTAGAGAGAGGGAAGGAGAGTGTGAAAGTGCTGTAGATTAAGAGAACGTGGGAGAAGTTCAGAGGGAAAGAGACAGAGAGTGAATGGGATAGAGAGAGTGGGGATTGGGAAGAGAGCGCGAGGTGGCATATACATATAGAGAAAGTGAGGGAGGGAGCGCTGTCGAGAGAGAAAGAGGAAGCGGGAAGACACTGCGAGAGATTAGGAGGTGTGCACAGAGAGATAGAAATAGTAGTGAGGATAGTCAGAGTGCTGGGGGTAGAGAAAGAGTTGAAGTGGTATAGTGAGAAAGTGGGAGAGGGGCAGAGAGAGTGGGAGAGTGGGAAGGATTTAGAGAGAAAGTCGGAGAGAGTTAGAGAGATAGAGAGACAGAGGTGGAGGTGAGAGAGTTAGAGTGGTTGAGGATGGACAAACAGAGAGGGAGAGTGTTGAGAGAACGAGTGGGAGGAAGGAAGAGAGAGTGGCAGGGGGCAGAGATAAAGGGATTGTGGGTGGGGGTGGAGAGAGAGGAAGTGAGAGGTCAGAGAGGAAGAGAGTGGAAGGAGGGTAGAGCGTAACTGACAGAGAGAAAGATAGAGGGAGATCGATAGGAAGAGAGCGTGGAAGGGGTTTGCACAGAAGAGAGACACAGAGAAAGAGTGGGAGCGTGTAGAGAGACAGAGATATAGAGCGAAGGAGTGTGTTTGGGGTGTAGAGAGAAAGAGAGTGAGAGTGACAGTGGGAGTGGGGCAGAGAGAGAGAGTGAGAAGGGATGTAGATGGTGAGAGTGGATGGGAATTCGAGAAAGTGGGAGGGAGTAGAGACAGAGTGGGCAGGTGTGTCGAGTGACAGAGAGTGAGAGAGAGTAAAGACAGAGGGAGAGGGCAGAGACAGAGAGAGAATGGGAGGGTGAAGAAAGAGAATGGAAGAGTGGGAGGGATTTAGAGGCAGACAGAGCGGGAGCATCGAGACAGAGAGACAAAGACAGATAGAGACAGGGAGAGTGCAAGAGAGAGTGGAAGAGTGGTAGCGAGAGAGAGAGAGACAGAGAGAGAGTTTGTGATGTGGAAAGGGAGTGAGGATGGAGGGGAAGAGAGAGAGTAGGAGGGGATTAGAGAGGGAGGGAATGGGAGGGGTTGAGAGACAGAATGAAAGGGGGTTAGAAAGAGTGTGTGAAGGGGGAAGAGGGAGAGAATGTGCGCGTAGCTAAGGGAGAGAATGGGAGTGGGGCAAAGAGAGAGACTGCGAGAGGAGTAAAGGCCGAGAGACGGAGAGTGGGTTGGGGTTAAAGGTAAAGAGAGCGGTGGCGTGGATAGGGCTTTTTTATACATTACATGACAGCGTGGAAACAGGCACTTCGGCCCAACAAGTCCACACAGACCCACACATTTGCCCCTTACCTAACACTACGGGCAATTTAGCATGGCTAGTTCACCTGGCCAGCACAGTTTTGGATGGTGGGAAGAAACCGGAGGATACCCACGCGGAGAACATGCAAACTTCACACAGTCAGTAGACTGAGGCGGGAATTGAACCCTGGTCTCAGGCGCTGGGATGCAGCAGTGCAAACCACTGTGCCACCGCGCTGTCTTTGGAGACAGGGAGAGTTGGAGAGGCAGTGGGCTAAGGGTCGGGCAAGAGCGACTGACAGAGAGAGAGAGGAAGGGGTTTTCTGAAAGAGAGAGACAGAGAACGTGGTAAGACAAATCAAGGGAGAGAGTGGTTGAGGTTTTGCGAGAACGACAGACACAGAGAGGGAGAACAGTAGAGACACAGACAGGGAGAGCGACAGGGGAGTGTGGAGACGGTGTGGGAAATGACACAGAGATTGGGAGAGATGGGGTGGTAGAGAGAGATTGGGAGGGAGGGAGGAGAGAGGTGAAGTGGGATAGAGGAGGTAGAGAGTGAGAGGGAGTGGAGTAGCGAGGCAGACTGGGAGGTTAGAGAGGGAGAATTTGAAGGTGTTGAGAGAGAGAATGTAGTGGGGAAAGAGTGGGAGGGGAGTATAGAGAGAGAGAGTGGGACGGTGTCGAGAAAGACAGTGGGAGGGGGTTGAGAGAGAGTGAGCGGGGAGTAGAGACAGGGAGAGAAGGAGGGTAGAGAGTGTGCAGATTAGAAAGAGAGGGGAAAGGTGTAGAGAGAGTGGGGAAAAGGGAGAGTGTAGGGCTAAGAGGTAGAGAGTGGGCAAAGAGAGAGAGAGGAAAGAAGATAGAGAAAATGGGAGATCTTAGAGAGACTGGGAGTGGGTTAATGACAGATTATTGGGGCTTAGAAAGAGTGGGAGAGAGGGCGGGAGGGGGTCGAGAGCAAGAGTAGGAGGGTAAAGAGAGAGTCAGATAGAGAGCGAGAGAGACTGGGAAGGATAGAGAGAAGGAGGTAGCGAGTGCAGGGTGTACAGAGATATTGAGGGAGGGAGAGAGAGACAGCAAGAAAGGGTGGGAACAGAGAGAGGATGAACGGGTAGAGAAAGAGAGTGAGTTGTTGAGGTAGGGAGAAAGTGGGAAGGTGTTCGAGAGAGACAGAGAGAGCGAGAGCGAGAGACACTGGGGTGTATCGAGAGAGAGTGAGGGGAGAGAAAGAGAGGCAGCGAGTAGACCGAGAGGGAGAGAGACAATGGGAGGCTGCAGCATGCGAGTGAGAGGTTTAGAGAGAGAGACGTGGAGGGAAATAGGGAGAAAGAGAGTGGGAGGAGGGTAGAGACAGTGAGTAGGAGGCATTGTTAGAGTTACAGAAACAGAAAGTAAGATAAAGTGGGAGGTATGTAGGGAGAGATACAGACAATGTGATAGGATAAAGATCGAGTGAGAGTGGGGTAGGGAGACAGAGGGCAAGACAAAGGAAGGGTGATAGAGACAGACAAGGTGAGAGAGTGGGACCCCAGATTGAAAGATCAAGGAAGGGAGGGGAGAGAACGAGAGAGTAGAACGGTGGAATGGTGATAAAAATGAATTTGGAGGGTGTTACAGAGAGTGTGGGAATTAGGTAGAGATGGAGAGTGCAAGGTACGAGAGAGAGACGGTGGAAGACAGGTACAGACAGAGAATGGAAGGAGCGTTCAGAGAGAGGGACAGAGAGAGCGGAATGCTGTTAGAGAGAGAAATGGTGGGCAAGAGACAGAAACTGCGTGGGAGGTAGAGAGAGAGTAGGAGTTGGGTCGAGGGAGAGAGTGCAAATGGTGTAGAGAGAGAATTGGTCTGGGTTAGGGAGAGAGAGAGAGTAGCTGGGCCGTGGACAGAGAGAGGGAGAGTGGGAGAGTTTTGAGAGAGAGTCGGAGGAGGATATAGAGAGTGATTGACATAGACAGATTGAGAGAGACAGACAAACAGCGAGAGAGAGTGGAAGCGGTTTGCAGAGAGAGCGAGACAGAAAGAGAAAGAGTGGGAAAGCAGCGAGAGATACAGAAATACAAATTGAGAGAGAGTGAAACTGGTATAGATAGAACGAGAGTAAGAGTGGGAATTGAGAGAGTGGGAAGGGGTGTCGAGAAAGAGGGTTGAGGGTGTGCCGACAGAGAGTTGGAGAGTGTAGAGAGAGAGAGTGAGAAGTAGTAAGGAGAGAGAGTGGGAGGGTTTAGGGCAGAGGCAGGATTGCATAGATACAGAGAGAGAGAGAGAGAGAGAGAGGGAAGGGTTAGAGAGAGACACAAAGAGACTGGCAGCGAGAGAGAGAGAAAGAAAGAGTGAGAGGGAGGTAGCGACAGTGAGAGAGAAAAAGAGTGGGACTTGCATGGAGAAAGTGAGAAGGGGAGGTGAAGAGAGGAGAGTGTAGGAGGGGTATAGAGAGATTTAGTGGGAATCTGTTAGAGAGAATAGGCGGAATCAGAGAGAGCATGAAGGGTTAAAGGGAGATACAAAGTGGCAGCGGGGAGAGAGAGAATAGGAAAATGGGATGGGGTTAGAGAGAGGGAGAGGAGGGAGAGAGAACGTATCGATAGAGTTTGGAGACAGACAGTGGGAGGAGGGCAGAGAATAAGTGACTGACAGAGAGACAAACAGTGCGAGAGTGATGAGAGTGGATGGGGTCTGCAAAGAGACACACGGAGAGAGTGTGGGAAGGAGTAGAGAGAGTAGTTGAGGGCACTGCAGAGACAGAGTGGGTGTGGAGACAGAGTGTGGGGAAGACAGGGAAGTTGAAAGAGAGATATTGGGGATAGATTAGGGAGATCGCGTGTGGGAGGGGAGTAATTAACAGAGTGGGAGGAAAAAGAGTGTGCGAAGTTGAGATAGAGAAAAAGTTGTCGGTGGTGAGTGTCAGAGGGGGTATCGAGGAAGAGAGATGGACGGGGTAGACAGAGAGAGTGGGGATCGACAGAGTGAGAGAGGGAGGATGTTGGAGAGAGAGTGGGAGAGCGTAGAGATGGAGAGACAGAGAGAGAGCGAGAGAGCCTGGGAGGGCGGATAGAGAAAGACAGAGTGGGAGAGTGTATGTGAGAGGGAACACAAAGATAGTGAGGGTGAAGATAAGAGCCTATATCTGTATTTGGAGCCTATATCTGAGAACACATGTGGATAAATGCAAAAGCGATGTTCTGCCTTCAGCGCAGCCTCCCACTACATGCCCCTTTTAATCATACCCATCGATGCCGTCCTGCGATTGCTTTTGGCCATGCACCGTCATCAATTACAAGTGTGGTGCCACAGAATCACAGCGCTTCAGGCAGCATCTGAGGAGCAGAATGCTCGATGTTGCAGTCGTTACATTTCTCATGAAGGGCTTATTTTCGAAACATAGATTCTCCTTCTCCTCGGATGCTGCCTGACCTGCTGTGCTTTTCCAGCACCACGTTCTCGACTCTGATCTCCAGCCTTGCAGTTGCCTCGGCCTCCCGAAATCATCGGTCAGGCGGGGATGGTGCCAGAGCATGTGCACAGTTAATGTGGATTGTGAGTATGCGTGTCACAAGTGAAGCAGGAATGAATTGTTCTAGTCTCTCCTCCCCAGGCAGCGAATAAAGGTTAAAAAGGAAGATGGCGCCAGGAGCTATATTCTGGTTTGAAGTTTCATGGTTGGTCAGTGTGGGAATGCAACCCCAAACATGGGGTTTCTGGAGCCGCAGTTTAAGCAACAGAGTGCAGCCTCCGCTATTCCCGATTCATTTTTTTTTTCAGTTGTCGATTCACTGTTTGTTTATCTGTCTGTAATGCTAATGGGGCTTAAAACACAAGTTATCCAGTTCAAGCATTGCTGATTTCTCTGAGGTGTACGTGCTGTTGGGAAACCTTTTTGTGTGTGTCAGTGACTGAGACTGATGGGAAATTGTCCCCCGTGAACATCTCTGTCTCTGAGCTGGAGGTCAATATGAAGGAGGCTGAGAGAATGGAGATGGGAGTGGACATAGAGAACTGAGAATGATGACGGGTGGGGTTTGGTGGGTTCATTCATTATGCATCACCCCACTACGAAACACACACCATCGTTTCTCTCATTCTCCCTTCCACACAATTCCTCATTCCAGCACCCGTTCCAACACACTCCGCCAATGTCAGCAAATTCCCGATGATGTTTTCTCATTTCCCCTTGATAATGTTGCTTTTCACAGATCATTTAACAATTTGAGATGGAAGTGGAATGATTGAAACAGTGTTGCACGTCCAGAGGCTTCCAGAAACACTCTTTCTCACCTCGAAATGCTGCAGTACGTGTGGTGAAACAGCTCCGAGATTGCTGCTCGGAAAGAAATTAGACAATTTTCATACAGTATTGATAAGGTAATGCTGCTACCTGTGTCAGTTCCACTCATTCTGTTTTTATATCCTAACATCTATGAGTAGAAACATAGAAAATAGAAACAAAGGAAGTTTATTCTGATGTCCGATCCTACTCTACTACTCAGCATGATCATGGCTGATCCTGCACTCCAGCCTGCATCCACTTTTGAGTTGTACCGTTTGGTTCCTTTAACCATCAGCACTATTTCTATCTTCTTCTTCTTGGAAACTTCACATATTTTTGGCTTTGCTGCTTTCTCAGGTGGCAAATTCTGCAGGGTCACCAATCTTTGAGTGAAAAGCAAATTCGTCAGCTCATTTCGAAATGACACATACACATATGCTTAAACTGTGACCACCCTCCCCCCCCCGTTCTGAACTCCATGAAGTTTGAGAGCATACTTCCGACTTTTGTCTTGTCAGACGTTCTACAATGCAATTAGTTTTTATTTTATGACATTCTACTTCAATCTTATAAACTCCAATTTATTTCATCGTAACCAATCCATCCTGACATGAACCAATCTGTGAAACATTTGTTATGCTTCCTACACGGGCGGAACATCTTTCATCAGATAAATATTCCAAAACTGGACACAACACTCCCGCGATGGTGTCACCGAGACATTGTACAATTTACTTTTGTACTCAAATCCTCTCGCCACAATGGTCAACATACCATTTGCCTTCCTCACCTCCTGCAGCATTTGCATGCTTACTTTCAGAGAATTGTGTACAAGGGCACCAGCTCTGGTTTCTCAGTTTCTCAGCTTTCATATCCCTATGCTGACTGTTACCAATGCGTCACTGTTTTCCAATGTTAGGCTACCTGGTCTATTTTTCTATGTTTTCTCTCTACCTCCTTTTTTTCAATAATGGGTTCACGTTGGTCACCACTCGACAAGCCATAGAAAGTATTCCAGAGTCGATAGAATTTTGAAAGGTGATGATAAAATTACCCGATTTGGATTCAAGACAGTAGATTTAGAATGCATCCACTTTATCTCAGGTAACTTTAGGTACTCTGGGGTATAGATTAACAAGTGTTGTGATTTATTAGTTTTAAATCTCATTAATTTCTCTGCAAATACTGATATCCTTCAATTCATCACTCTTGTTTTCCCGAGGCTTTTTAGGGATTATTTCTGTTATCGTTTGTGATGATAGAATTAAAATATGCAGTTAATATCTTTATCTGTGCCATATCTTTTTTCCACATTACAACTTCTCCGTTTGATTGTAAGCGATTTTTCCGTTATCTTTTTTCTCTTCATTTACCTTTACGAATTTTAACAATTAGTATGTATGTTGCCCTCAAGCCTCCTCTTAGACTTTGTTTTTTTTTTCTCGCTTAATTAATCCCATAGTCCTCTTTTGCTGGAATCTGTATTGCTCCCTGTCTTCATGTCTGCTGCTTTACAGACAATTTGCACACCTTTTCCTGGGATCCAGTTCTATTGCTTATGTTCCATGTTAGCCATGGCAGCGCCTGATTTCCCATTTTATTTTTTGCCAGACAGAACTGAAATACATTTGCAGTTCCTTTAAGTACTTTTTAAATGTCTGTCATCCTTCTGAGTTATTTTCACCAAATTCTTGTAGCCTGATTGTGTCTCATACCATCTTACTTTTTTATCCCTCGTCTCTGAATCAGTTCTGTCCCACTCCATCATTCAGAGTTCTTCACTATTGCTCAATGGGCCTCTCCGAGCTAGATTGCCAATTATTCCCTTCTCAGTACACTATTAAAATGATGAAATTAAAGTTGCCACAGCCCCAGTAGATTATTGGATTGCTTTCTCAAAAGAGGATGAGTGGAAGAACGGCAGTGAGAGAACTGATGGCACTTTAGCCTGAGGGTCACCGTGCCTCAGTCAAGTGACAAGATTAAGAATGTGGGACTTTGATGTTTACGTCAGTTGGCACCTGAACGAAGCACATGCTGTTGGTGTCGCTCTGCATCCGAAACCAGTCATTCACTCCACTGAGCTAACCCATTCCCAGCCAGTACACGGTATGCAATTCGGGATAGCCTGCCCCCTCTATCTGGGACTTCAATATATCGATCCAAAAACCACTTTATCGACACTCCAGGAATTCATTGACACAGAAGGCTCTAGAGGGCAGGTCATTGAGTGCAGATTACAGGGCGAAAGCAAGTGAATGGATTTAAAAAAGAACTCAACCACAACGGAATAGCGGAACAGACTTGATCAGCCGAAAGTCCTAATTTCTGCGTCAATGTCCCATGGTCCTATAATGCTTCTGACTTCTGCTTATCACACCTTTGAAAGCTTCCCACTTAACAAACGCACGTTTACCTGCAATCCAATCAACTTTTGAATGTTCTTGTCTTATCCTGTTAAAATTTACCAAACAACAATGTAAAAACTTGAACTTTTATACAGGGCTTATCCTTTCCGAAAAACATTTCAAATTGATGGAATCATGATCACTCGACACAAAGTATCCCACCACTATCTCTTCATTTATTTGTACTGCCTCACTACCCAAGACGGTATGTTTGATTGTTCTCTAGTGGAACATTTCCATTTTGATTCAGAATGTTTTGTGAACATATTTAACAAACTCTTCGCTGACCAAGCCTTCAACATGATTTCAGTCATTAGTCAATGGTTGAAAAATTAAAATCACCATCCATTTTCACCTTTTAGTTCTTACATATATCTGACATCTCTCTGCATATTTGTTCTCTCATTTTCATCTGATTATTGGGGAGGGCGGGTGTACAGTATAATTCCGTCAAAGTGTTTGTTTCATGCTTATTTCAAACCTGTAATTTCCCTGAACTTTTTTAAATTCTATAGTTACAGCAGTAATGTTTTCCTTCACCAAAAACACTACTCCTCCTTCTATTTTGTCTCCCTTTCTGTCCATCTTATATTACCTCCATCTCAACTCAATTGAATATATGACCCAGAGTTCTCAACTGTCATTTTTATGAAAACCCCTTCAGCGTGGGTCCTTTCCGGTAAACCTCGGGAATCCATCTAAAGCGATCGCATCCTTCCTTCGATGATGGGCACAAAACTGCTCTCAACCTTCTAAATACACTGTGACCAGAACTGGTACCAGCTGAGGTGTCCATCTTTGCTCGTACATTATAGCTCCCATGAAATAGATGATAAAATGCCATCTGCGTTGAGAATTGATAACTGAGTCTGTATGTAAACATTAACAAAATTCCAGAACTGCGATTCCCAAACACATTTGTCTTTCAGATTTCTGACACCTTTTCCCGTTCAGAAAATGATCCCCACTTTCTTGTTTCCACCAAACTGCATGAACTACACTTTCCAACATTGTATTTCATCTGCCACTTTGTCAATACTGCCAGCCTGTCCGTATTCTTCTACACTCGCCCCACTTCCTCAACGTACCTATTTTTCGTCTGAAAACGTGACAACAATGCTCTTAGTTCCATTGTCTGGATCACGAATGCATAACGTGAACAGCTATAGTCCCCACACTGGCCCCGGTGGCAATCACCAGCAGCCACCCTGTAAAATAACCCGTTATCCTTACCTTCCGCCCTCTGCCAGGCAGCCAATCCTCTGCTTTGCCACTAACCCGACGCTTTTATCTTATTTTACAGCCTGATGTGTGGTATCTTATCAAAGGCTTTCTGGAAATCTAAATAGCTCACGTCAACTAGCTCTCCTTTGTCTCACTTGTATGTTACCACCTCGAAGAAATCCAACACATTTGTCAGGCATTATTTCCCATAAAAGAAAAACCGTGCCGATTCCGCCTGATTATCCTATGCATGACTCTGCAGTATCTTTCTTAATAAGGGACGCGAAAATATTACCAACAACTGAGATCCGGCCGCCCAGCCTAGAGTTTTGTGCCTGTGCCTCCCTATTTTCTGAATGAGTGTTGAATGAGCCATTATCCTGCAATCTGGGACCATCCCTGATTCCACTGATTTCCAATATTCACCACCGATGCCTCTCCAATCGCCTTGCCTACTTCCTACATTCAACTTGCGTGTGTTCCATCTGGTCATGGTTATTTATTCTCCTTCAGTTTCCCAGCACCTTCAACTTACTGAAGGCCAGTGCAGTCACTTCTGTCCCATGTCTGTCTTGAATTTCGATTTGTTACTTGTGCCTTCCACTGTCAAAACTGATGTGAGTTACTTCGCCAAATACTCTGCCATTCGTTTTTCCCCATTATTCCTTTTACACCCTCGGTTTCCAGCTGCCTGATGTCCACTCTTGCCTCCTTGTAACGTTTGAGATATCCAAGAAAATCACTCGCAGTCTTCGTTTACATTAGTTAAGAGCTTAATCATATTTCATCTGTTCCCCTCAGTTTTTTGCAGTTTACACTCTGCTATTGTTGAACGCTTCCCTGTGCTCTGGCTTCCACGAATGTTCACAACATTGCATGCTTTTACTTTTGCTTTCCTGCTCCCCCTGAATTCTACTGTCAGCCATGGTTGGCTCATTCCCCTTTAATGAGTTTCATTTTCCTTCAGATGAATTTGTGTAGTAACTCCTAAATCATCCCAGATACTCCTGCCATTGCTGTTCCAGTGTTGCGATAGGAAGACTCAGTGGTGCACTCTGCTGCGTCACAGCACCACGGACCCGGGATCAATTCCAGCCTCGGGGTCGAGTCACGGTGGAGATTGCATATTCTCCCCGTGTCTGGGTGTTCTGGTTTCTCCCCATAATCTATAGATGTGATTTTCAGTGAATTAGCCATGTTAAACTGTCCAAGGTGTTCAGCGATGTGAAGATCAGATGCATTAGTCAAGGGATATGTAGAGTAATAGTGTCGGGAAATATATCTGGTTTGGTTACTCTTTCGTAGGTCGTAATGGACGTATTAGTGACAAATGACCTGTATGTACACTGGAGGGATGTATGATCGACTGTCTTCGTTGTCAGGCTCGCGCTCACAATCATCTTTGGCCAACTGCGTCCACATATCTGTGTAGTTACCTTTCCACAGTGTGTGTACCGTTAAATCTGATTCAACCCTCTCCACTTCAAAAAGTAGGATGATCTTTATTATGTATATGGACACTTCCTTCTCGGGGTTGCTTTATCATGACATCCCAGATGACGTCTGCTTCATTATACATCATTTATTACAGAATTGACTGTTCCTTCGTCAGCTGTAGCACAATCTGATCCAAAAACATTCTCGTACACATTTCAAACTGATTTTTCCAGTCCATTTTCACCTTGAATTGCGCCATCCTTATTTCAGTACTGTCTTTCTTAGATGATTTTTTTTTTATGTCCAGATGTATTTTCTTCCTTGACGACTTCTAAAAAGTTCGTAAACAATTTCCAACAGGGTCCTTTTCCCCCCGTGTTTCTTTATCTCTACACACGCTGATTCTACACTTTGTGACTCTATTTCCCTTATTACTGTCAATATAATTTTATTTCTTACTAACAAGGCAGCACCGCCCCCTCTGCCTATCTGTCTTTTCATACAACATGTGCTCTTGGATATTTAGATCCCAGCTTTGATCCCCTTGCAACCACGTCTCTGTGATGCCTCCAACATTCTACACGCCAATTTCAATCTGTATCAGAAGCTCATTTTCCTTGTCTCGTTTATAGTGTGTATTTAGGTACAACACCCTCATTCCTGCGATGACTGCCCCTCTTCTCATAACTGTGCCTTTATCCGCTGACCCTGGAATTAGATACCTGATTCTTTTCATATTTTCTGTCCTATTACTTGTGGAAATATTAGCCTGTGCTGTGCTCTACCCCCACGTGAAAACTTCCCATAGTTTTCCGTGCACCTGACACCAACATTCACGATTTAGTTTAAAGCCCTGTTCACAGACCCTAATTTTGTCCTTCTTCAGGACTCTGTCCTAGCATCATTCAGGTGAAGCCCATCCCATCGTAACAGCTCCGTCCTTCCCCAGTATTGACGCCAATATCCTATGACATGCAACCCACTCCTCCCACATCAACCTTGCAGCCAATTATTGAACCTGTGCCAGTTTGGTCATGGATCAGTCAGCAGTTATTACCTTTTGGTTCTGTTTTGTAATTTAGCTCCGAGCTGCTTATTATCCTTTTGCACCCTCGTTTTCCACTTTCCGCCCTTATCAACAACTGGATAGATCCCCTCTTACTCCAAGTTCCTCTGCAGCTCAGGGGAATATCCTGGAGCCAGGCATGAGGCAGGCATCACACTCATGGGGACTCTGGATTCTGGTATCTACTTCTCTGGCTACACTACCCCTGATTGTACATACGTTTCTCTTTTCACCACCAACTTGGATGACCGCTTATCCCAAAAGTCTGTGGTCACTTTGCTCATCCACCCGACAGCACCAATCTATTCACACAGGGAGCCAGTACTGTTCAACAAGCTGAAGGGCGAAGGCATCTTCAGCACTAACCTCTGGTTTGCTCCACTTGCCTCACTCAAAGTTTCACTCTTCTGTCCCTGACCACTGAAAGAATTTGAGGAAGAGTTTACATAGATGAGAATAATTTCTATCATACAAAGATTTGAAACAAGCACAGAAGTTATTTTAAAATTTTATTTGTTTCAACGGGCAAGCTCATCAGTTCAGTGAGCTCAGGGTGAGGCGAACAACTCTCCATGAGAGTGAGCATACGGGCAGTGGAGTGTTGGACGTGCTAATGATTACAGCGAGTTTGAACATGGGATTTGGATCAGGAGTGTGCAAAGGTCTTTCAGTCTGGAGGTTCCAAAGGCTTGCCTCTATAAATGTACCTTTGTCCCATTGCCCTGAATATCTTTGCTTCACAAACATTTATCGATCTCAGATTTAAAACAAACAACCAGTGATTAAGAATCATCTTCCATTTTTGGAAAAGAGGTCCAAACCTTTACAACTCTTTTCGTGAAGAGACCATTCCAAATACTTCCCCTGCACAGAATGCGCTCCAATGTTCCAGATAAAATTGTTGGTAGTATCTATTCATGGTCCTTTGGATGTTGGGACATTGTGACTGAGAAGAAGTTGCGAGTTATTGATGGCCACGCCCGCCCGCTTCTCAGATCGTTCATGATGGTGGAAGGGTCTGATCTTGGGGTTTTATAATGAAGTAGTTGTTTAGCTTTTTTTTGTATTACCCGTTTCATTCACCACCTCTGCCTTCTTCAACTGTTTTTTTCTCTCTGACACCCCGATCTACCTCCACCATCCCATGGAGACCAGAGTCACTCTGACCAGACGGGGTGGCATGTTCCCTCTCTGAAAGATATTTGTGAACCATTCGTGTTTTTTATGATAATCGGTAGCTTTCATGGTCAACGTTTGTGAGTGCTCAGCCGCACAAATTCTGCTCAATTTTACAACCAACTCTGTCATCTGGAAAATGTTGGAGCCTGTTATTCAAGTCAGAATGACAGAACATTTTGAAACACATTACAGAATCAAAAAGAGTCAGCGTGGCTGAAATTTTTTGACTAAATTCGCTACAGTATGGAAACAGGCCATTCGGCCCCACAAGTCAACACTGTCCCTCCGAAGAGAAAACCACCCAGATCCATTCACCTACCATCTAATTACCATTGACGAACGCACCTGGCACTGCAGGCAATTCAGAATGACAAATTCAACTAACCTGCACATCTTTTGGATTGTGGGAGGAAACCAGAGCACGAAGAGAAAATCACCGCCGACACAGGGAGAATGCACAAACTCAATACAGACAGTCACACCAGGCAAAAATTGAACTCGAGTCGCTCAAGCAACAGTACAGTAGTATTGAGCACTGAGCCAAATTGTTCAAATATTTTCAGGACTAACAAGCAAGGTAGATAACGTGGAAACCAATAGATCAAGTGCTTTTGGATTTCCAAATGGTATTCATTACGGTGTTTAAAATGAAGCCACTTCAGATAAGAACCATGAACCCACACTGTTTGGGCTATGTATACTCACGTTTATTGAGCAATGATTATTATATGAATTTCTGGCAGAGAGTCGAGATCAAGAGTCCATTTTCAAGATTTCAAATTGCAACTTATGGAGTCCCAGAGTAATGAAAACTTGGGCCATAATTATTGACTTGGTGTACTGATCACACGGATGATGGAAATGAATGTACTGTCGTTTGGAGATGATACAAAATAGATGCCAAAACAAACTTGCAGACTGATAGCAACAGGATGAGTGGACAAAAACTCACCGGAATGTACTGTGTGGAAAATAATTGAGGTTTATGCATTTTGGCAGGAAGGCGAGGAAGGCTGAATATTATTTAATTGGGAAAACCACTGCAGCACACCGAGAATTATGGGTCCTTGCCCTTGTCAGATGAAAGTTGGCATCCAGGTTCAACAGGTAATCAGAAAAAGAAATGATATCTTGGCCTTCATTTAAAGATGATGGGGATGTGTTATCAAAACTATACATGACACGAGTCAGACACAAATAGAATTCTAAACAGTGTTTGTCCCCCTATTTCAGGAAAGGCAGGTAAAGAATTTTAACATGAGTGATATCGGGCGAGGGGGATTTTCTCGGGAAATGACACTGAGCCGACTGATCCTGTACTCATTGGAGTTTAGAAGAATGAGCGATGACCTTACTGTAATAGATTAGATTAAGAGCGGCTTAATAGGAAGATTCAGAATAACTGAGTCAACTTGTTTGAGAGTCGATGACAAAAGGACATAATCTCAGAGTAAGGAATCACAAATTTATGACTGATGTGGAAACATTCCTTCTCGTGCACTGAAGTGAACTGAATCCGTGGATTTTTTTTACTGAAGAGCACTGTCGAGATTGGCTGCTGAGTGTATCCAAGGCTGATATAAAGAGATTTTAATCAATTAGGGAATCAGGAGGTAGGGGATAAGACAAGAAAGTAAATCTGAGGAATACCTCATCAGCCCTGATATCATTCAATGTTGAGAGCAGTCGCGATAGCTTGTATTGCCGCCGTCTGCGTCTTCATTTTATCGTCTTTGTCTTTTTGGGGGGGTTCTCACTTTTATTATTCTTTCAACTAATTTCACAGGACATCAGAAGCGGAAGATTTGCAGTGCTGAGACTTGAAACCAAACATTACGCCAGGATCTGACAGAGTGTCTCTGTTGATTAGTGTCTGAATATCATTGGATTTTGAAAATGGAAGGAAAAAAGCACCATTCGCATTGGGGAGAAACATTACACGCGTTGAATGTGCGGACAATGCTTCAACAGATCATCTGCCCTGTCAGAGCATAAATGCAAGGACACTGGGGAGAGGACATTCATCTGTTCTGAGTGTGGGAAATGATTTTATCCGTCCACCACATGCATAATTACAAGAAAGTTCTCACAGATGGCAGAGCTTTAAAATAACCAGAATGCAGGATGTGCTTATCTGGGGCGTTGATACTGCATCAGCATCTTCACAGTGAGGAGATATCCTTCAGTCGCTCTCATGGTAGGGCTGGGTTCAGAAAATCATGAGACCTTCGCAATCACCAGCGGACTCACACGGGGGAGAAACCATTCACCTGCTCCCTGTGTGGGAAGGGATTATTTTTGGAAATCGATCCTGCTCAAACACCAGGAAATTCATGCAGTGGACCGACATTTTAAACGAAGTACTATAAACGTTCTTAAACCCTGACATCACATCAACGTATTCTCATTCATGAGAGACTGTTCAGTTTCTCTCAGCTTGGGAGTGGGCTCGTTTGTGGTCATCCTAAATCACTATACATCAGCTCTCACACTGGGGAGAGAACGTAGGCCTGCACTAAGTGTGGGAAGCCATTCACTCAGAAATCCAACCTGCTGAAACAGCAACAGATTAACACAGAGGAGAGACGTTTTCAATGTCCAGAATATGGGAAGTGCCATAAAATCTGTGTGAATCTGGTGATGCATCAATGTTCTCACACTGATGAGAGATCGTAGGGACGCTCTCACTGTGGGGCTGTTTTAAGTGGTAAACCCAACTCTCTGTACACCAGCGATCTCACACTGGGGAGAGACGACACTCCTGCACTGTGTGCCAATGAATTTACTGTGAAATCCCACCTCCTGAAACGCCAGCAGGATCATGAGAGATGGCAGATATTGGTTTTTAACCTGAACATCTCCCTGCTTCATGTTACCCTAACTCTCCGCCAGAAGGTCTGGTTTTAAGTCCCACCTGCTGTGCAGCTGTGTCAAAAAGGTGAATTGTTTTTGATTGATGACCAAATGATGTTCATTGGGGTGTGTCTTTGCTGAAGGTAATGAACTCCAGTGCTGGGAAAGGGATTACCGTTCCACATGAGAGTAAAATTAATCCACCTTGTGTTAAATGCATTGTATCAAGCCTATTTAAGCCTGTCATCTCTAAGATATGGAAATCTATAGAATTCCCCGTCCAGTAAAGTAATTGACACTACTTTAGTAAGTGTTTGTAAGACTAAGATAGGTATAAATTTGAACAATAAAATAATTAAGTGTTACGGTGAGAGGTCGGGGAAGTGGAGCTGAAGCAACTACAAGATCAGCCATGATCTTATTGAATGGGGAGCCAGGCTCGAGCGGCCAGATAGTCTACTTCTGCTCCTAGTTCTTTTGTTTTAAGTGCTCTTTGAATGGTCTCCCTCTGACAGAGAGAGTTCGAATTTGCTGTTAATCACATCCAGTACACAGTGTGATTAAATGTGACCTTTTTCATATAATCGTAGATTCATAACAATGTGAAAATAGGCCATCAGGCACAACAAGTTCACATTAACCTTCCATTCTGTATCACACATTGCATTACGGTAGCTCTGCAGTTAGCACGACTGCGTCACAACTTCAAGGACCTAGTTTCAATTCCAGCCTTGGGCACCTGCCTGTGTGGAGTTTGCATATTCGCCCCGTTTCAGCGTGGGTTTCCTCCCACAAGTCGGATGATTCTTCCATGTCAAATTGCCCATAGTTTTCAAGGATATGCAGGTTGCGTGCATTAGTCAGGACTAAATATATGGCAGAAAAATGGGTCTCAGTGAGTTCTTGGTGGGAGGGTCCGTGTAGGCTTGTTGGGCCAAGGGGGCTATTTCCGCACTGTAGGGAGTATAATTCTACTCAGACCCATTCCTCTCTCATTTTTCTCGACATTTCACCGAACGAATGCATCGAACTTTCTCATCCTTGAAAACTATGGGCAAGTTAGCATGACCAATTCACCTAGGCTGCCATCTTTGATTGTGAAGGAAACCGAAACACTCAGAAGAAATCCACACTGGTACGAACATATATTCAATGTTCCATTAAATCCATGACTCTGCCTGTCCTCTGGTTCTATCTCCTGCCACCTCAGACGTGAACACTCCTGTACCATATATGCGAGGCAAAGCAGAGGAAGCAGGACTCTGAGCTACGTTCGTTCAGAAGAGTCCAAGGCTTTGGACACAGCAGCCACAGCTGCTCTCTGCTCATTCAGGAGTTGTACCTCACACACCCTCTTAGTTTATCTTAAATCAGAATGGGCCGTTTCACTTTTTCAATTATTTTGCTGATATTTTGTCGCAGTTAATTCCCATTTCAAATCATCAGTTGCATGACAGGGTTCGTTATCTTGTATAAAACAATCTACCTCACCGTACAACAACACTTTCTTCCCGATCATTACTTTTTTTTACAATTGACATACTACCTGTCATAACTTCCATTTTTCAGCTGTTGAGCACACGAATGTGAACAAGAAGACCAAAGTATTCTCGTGTGTTCCAATTTCAAGTGGCCCTTTCTGAACACCTTCAGGACTCTAAATCTCTTTTTTTACTCATCCACCAGTTTCAGTACATTTCACTCCTGATGCTCCATCAAACTCTGTGGAGGTTCCATTCTAACACAACCCAAAGTATAACCACCAGATTCATTTCACTGAATAATAGTAATATCAGCACAGAAAGAGACCATTTGGACCATCACACCTGTACCAACTCAAAACGCTGTTGCCATTCTGTTGCCTTTACCACATATCTCTAAACATCATTCCTGTGCAAATAATCATCAAATGCCCCCAACAACGCAACACTCCTGATGAGGTCGAACAGGTGTCTTGTACAATTTCAACATTGCCTCCATGTTCTTGTGGATATATATATATATATATATATATATCCACACGTTTCTGCTCTTGCACCATCTTTAAAATTGTACTCCCGTTTATTGCATCTTTTAGTATTGTTGTGACGAAAGTGCATTACCACACACTTCTCTGCATCAACCCTGATCTGCCTACTCCTCCAACTCAGGAATCAGTTTTACTACCTTTTAAGACGTGAATGGCACACGTCTGACGAAAACACAAAAGTAAATTGAGTTGAATGAATTTTATGATTTCTGGAGATAAACTGGCAAATCTTAACACTACATTAACGTTACATTAACGTCCTTCAGGGAAGGAAATATATCAGCTGTTCTGGATCGACCACAGACCCGTGCCTGGATTAGTGGAGAGAGAGATAATGGGGTTGCCGTGGTTCAACAAGAGGTATTTTTGAAACAAGATTCTGAAGCAACTATAACTGTCTTAGCAGCAAGCGCATGTTAATAACTGCAAAACCAAATTCGCATTCAAGTCACAGACTGTGCTGAACTGTTTGACATTCAGTTCTGAATGAACAGAAATTTCCTTCATTTTACTACAGAATATTGAGAAGCCTGAAATCATTGTCTTTTGTGTCAGCTACAAACGGCACTCTGAACCTGCTTATTTAATCTGAGACGGAACTACGCAGTGCACAATCGTATAAAATGTGAGAGTTGTAATTTCATAATTTGGACAAGACCAATCAGAAACGTTCTTCACATTAGCTGATTAGATAATAAATACGGGACAAAATTTACATTCAGGAACAAGCTTTTCTCGGATAATCATCATTGTCAATGAAGGATTTACACCATTCTCTCCTCCTGTGATGTAGTTCACGGAGCCCACACCAATCAGCCTGTTGAACATTCCCTCTCTTTCCCATTGCTTGACCCTGTATTTGAAGATGGCGTTTACTCAATTTCCTTAGTTTTTGCTGAGGGCTTTCATGTGACCAAACAGAACCACAGGTCTTTGGACAATTCTGGCGAGACAGTGCATGGATTTAGAGTGCAGGACATGAAGTAGGATCGCCAGAGTCGAAATGTTTAACTCTGTTTTTCTCCATAGATGATTGCAAAATTACAGAGTTACTTCAACAAGTTTTGTTTTTGTTGCAGAATGTTTTGCCTATTCCTTCTTTCTTTGTCACAGCTTTGCCCCATCAGCTGGATTGACAAGTTATGTTTCTCCACCGACGAAAATGGTAGCCGCATGTTGACCTATTAAGGAATAACGTCTTTTACCCCTGGGGCACCCCGCTGGCAGACGAGGCCACGATGTCTTTTCGGTGCTTAGTCAGACTGCCCGAGGATTCGCTGATTAATCTCAGTTACCAGCACTGTACACTTACTGTTTTTGTCTCCTAGGAGCGATCATGCCAACATCAGTATTACTCTTTACGTGCATGTTCCATATCCTCTTCCACATTGCGCCTGGCATTGCTTTCCAGTTTTGTAGATAGGAAACATCACCACCGTTGCCACCATTATGTAACTCATCGTCACTAAAAGGTCGAATTGGCTTGCATTAATTCATTTTAATGTAACCGCAACCTGGCAGTAATAACATCTAATGAGAAAATACACATCGGACCAATGTTAGCTGTTGCCTCTGTTCACTTGTTACCCATTAATGTGAAATGACAGATCATCTGTGTCAGCACCATTTGTGTCATCTTCTACCTTCGGACCCCCAGGCACACAAAATCAATGTGTTTTTCACCACTTTCCCCATTTTGCCTCCCCCCAACTTGTCCCAGTCCCAAATATCCAACTTGGCACTGCTCTCTTGAACGAAGCAGCCTGTCCATCTTCCTTCCCATCTAACTGCTACACTCTCCTCTCAGACCTGTCACTTTCACCCTCAGCTTTCTGCATCTATCGCACTCACAACTGCCTTCCCACAGCCCACCCCCGCTCCTATGTATCTCACAGCCTCTTTGACCCACAAGCCTTGTGAGGAGCTGATGTCGAATCGTCGAATCTACTGCTCCTCAGATGTTGCGTGAGCAACTGTGCTTTTCTACCACCATATTCTTAAACCGACCAACTGTATCTTGACAGATTGCTTGATGTACAACAGAAAAGAGTCATGTTTTGTGGACGTCGGTGTTGGACTGGTGTGTAAAAAGTTAAAAGTCACACACCACCGGTTTATAGAACAACAAGTTTATTTGGAAACACTCGATTTTGGAGGGCTGCTCCTTCATTATGTGATTGTGGAGAAGAAGATTATAAGACACAGAATTTATTACAGACGTTTACAGTGCGATACAGCTAAAATTATATATCGAAAAAGACCCGGATTATTTTATTAATATGCAAATCACAAAACTACATTCGCAAATGTTGCTATAAATTCTCTGTCTTGCAACCCTTTTCTCCACAGTCACCTGATGAAGGAAGAGCGCTCTGAAAGCTGGTACTTCCAAATAAATCTGTT
The DNA here is from genome assembly GCF_037043375.1 of Chiloscyllium plagiosum. Taxonomy (NCBI): domain Eukaryota; kingdom Metazoa; phylum Chordata; class Chondrichthyes; order Orectolobiformes; family Hemiscylliidae; genus Chiloscyllium; species Chiloscyllium plagiosum. The sequence continues at coordinate 10,782,451 of NW_028270190.1, forward strand.
GTTCTATAACCTGGTGTTTTGTGATTTTTAACTTTGTACACCCCAGTTCAACACTGGTATCTCCAATTCATGACTACTGTCGACACCAATAACTTGTCGGCTTAAAGTGGAGAAGATCTCCAAGAATTTAGCCCATATCGATACAGACATCAAGTTTCTACAGGATTGCAGGCAAGCCAGAACGGTACCAAAAGGATTACGGATAAAGTCCCTGCTCAAGTCGACATACAACACAGAAAAAGCGGAGAGACTTTGCCACTGCACCTCTCGCAAACACCTCAATCATCCCGTGCACCAACTTTACAGCAGGCGCCACAACTTTGAAACTAAGATAGAGAACACACCCTCAGTCTGCACTCAGTTATAGTTATGGGACACTTCCAAAGAGACAAGACGACAAAACGACTCCACATACATGCACAATTAAAACAAGAAATTGGAGAAACTTGGCATTACCAACAGCAGTAGCCAATCCCACCCTGGCACCACAGTGGATATTATCACTGTGGGGAATTCAATCGTTAATTTACCTGAACACACCCTTCAACCGGAAGTTCTTAGCAGGGTTCTCATTTTCTGCCGCACCAACAAAAAGGACCCCGTGGTTTTTGCAGCAGGACCTGAGGAATTCTTCAGACGAATGAGACTCCGGGAATTCTTTCAAGATGCTGGCAATGATCCCAATGAGCCCACCACCGAATGGGAACAGTCATCACAGGGATCTGTAGAGGAGCGACCAAAGAAGGAGTCAACCTGGAATTCAATGGAGGGCCGCTGCACTGTGATTGACATTTATGCTCAAACCGTCAGGTAATATATAAATGCCAGATACATTAGTCGTTCCCGCAAAGTAGAACAGAACGTCACTTGATCACAACGCAGCACCATCCACGCTGTCAAAATCAATCACAACATTGTCATCAAACCAGTATATAAAGGAGGAGCCATCGTCATTGAGAATAGAACAGATTCGTGCAAGGAAGTGCACCGACAACTGAACAACCAGGAACATACAGGCAACTACCGCCGATCAGCTCAGCACCACACCCGTGAACAAAACAATTGATCAGGAGTTTGCACACTGTTCTTCAGAGTTCCCTACGCGCACTCAAATCCAACATACTTCTCGTGTAGGTGACTTCTACTGCCTTCAATGCACCAGGACGTCCCATTGTATCAGGGAATGGGGCTATCTGTGAGAAACCCTCTGGCGATGTGGAAGGCATCTTGAAACCCATTGAACAGGGTACCTCCCACTTCTGCCATGACACTACGGATATCCTCCTAAAACTCAGCACCCAGGGACCAGTCGAACCTGGAACATTCCTCCCCAAAATGAAAGTTTTAGCACTCTGCAGCAGCATCCGACACAATGATGGCATCGCTGTCGAAGCCTCAGTACAAAACACCAACAACTCCGCATCTCCAAGCACTGCCCTAAAATCCATCCCTTTTATCCTCGATCACAATGTCTTCACCTTTTTTCAACCAGTTCTTCAGCCAGCCACATGGAACAGCCATGAGGACTAAATGTGCACCCCAATATGCCAACACATTGGTGTATATGTTCGAACACGACTTTTCCTCTACACAGGACCTCCAAACAGCACTGCACACCAGGTACATTGAGAACATTTTCTTCCCCTGGACCCATGGCGAGGAGTCACTGCAAAAATTGCACAGTGATATCAACAAGTTTCATCTCACCATCAAACCCACCAAGGACTACTCTCAACTATCTGTCTCATTTTCGGACACATGCATCTCTGTCAAGGAATGGCACCTCACCACCACGCTCTACTGCAAACCCTTGGATGACCTCACAAAGCAATACTTCTTCAGCTTCCAGCCTAAACATATTAAAACAACCAACCTCGATGGACCAGCCCCAAGCCCACACAGGATTTGTTTAGATGACTAGGAACGAGACGGGCATTTGGAAGTTCTCAGGGATGTCCTCATAAGAACAGGATGCGATTCTCAACTCATCGGCAGCTAGTTCCGACGTGCCACAGCGAGGAACATTAATGACCTTCTCAGAAGACAGACACGAGCTGCAAAAAAGAGGGTACCTTCGTTATCCACTACGTCCCAGAGCCGAAAAACTACGCCGTGTTCTTAGCAACCTGCAACACTTTATCAATGAGGATGAGCATCTCGCCAAGACTTTCCCCAACCTCCACCTCTCTCCATGAAGCAGCCACCAATCTCAAACAGATCATTGCTCGTTGCATATTGCCTGGCTTTCAGGACGATATCATACAAGATTCTCACAGTAGATGCTGCAAGACGTGTCAGAATGACGACACAGATACCACCATTTCACATGGGGCACATCTCACCATGAACATGGCAGGTATTCATGAGACTCAGCCAAAGTTTTCTATCTCATACACTGCAGGCAAGAATACTCTGAGGCATTGTACATTTGCGAGACCAAACTGAGCCTCCGGCAACGGATGAATGTACACCAAGGACAATCAACAGACAGGAATGTTCCCTCCCAGTTGGAGAATACTTCAGCATTCCGGGATGTTCGTCGTTGGAACTTCGATTGACCATCGTCCAAGGCGGACTTCAGGACAGACAATAACACAAAGTGGCTGAGCAGAGGCTGATAGCCAAGTTTGGTCGCCATTGGGATGGCATCTACCTGGACCTTGGGTAGATGTCACACTTGCAAAATATTGGTACAAGTTGCGTGGGCGTGTCTTTATTCGACTTTCCCAGAACAGTCAATAACTGGGGAACATTTTCCTGCAGGTAGTGTCCCGACTCACAGGCCAGATATATGCGATAAGGAAACATTAAAAGTTATAGGAATATAAGAAGAGGAGTAGGCCTTTCAGACCCTTAAGAGTGTTCCCAATTTGAAAGTTTAAACTCCGTTTAACTGCCTTTGCCCCATATCCCTCAATACCTTTCCTGAATAAAACAGACTCTGTCTCAGATTTAAAGTCGAAACAAATAACCCTGTATCCGTTGCAATTCTTGCAGGAGAATTCCAAATATCTGACAAACTGTATGTGCAGAAGCCCTCCTGAATGTGTCCCCTGAACAGTGTGGACCTAATTCTAAGATAATTGTTAATTTTAACTCGCAAATACTTTGGTAAACAGCCGGATGAGCTGATTAAACGTTCAACAGAGACTGCGGTGTTAGAAAAATGTAACATTCCACAACCTGAGTGTCAGCGAGTCACTGCTTTAGATTGCAGTTACTTAAATAACAATTGACCATTATCAGTTTTACATTACCAAAATACGGAGTGGGACTTTCATTGTGGAGAGAAGAGAACAGTCTGATCCCAGTCAATTGCCCAGAGGCAAATTTGTGCGGTTTGTTATCATGTTCAGTGATGCTCTGTGGCACAACAGGGAGCGCGTCGGGCATCATAGTCATTGTTGTATTTCCCAGTGGACAGTTTTGGTTTCCAAAACACCCGACTCGATTATTCTTTTGTCAGATTTTAAATTAGCCAATGATCCTCTGCAGATTTATCATCGCTTCGTGTCATCTGGAGATGCAGTCCCTGTTGCTGACCAGAAGAAATTCCTCACCTTCTCGTGGCAAGTTTTCAGTGAATCGCATCGATTGAAACATGATCAGACCAGAATCGACTGCTCACCACAAGTCCTGCAACATTCGTTCAGAAAACCAGCTGAGTTAAAACATAAAATCTCCATTCCACAGTTGCATCCTCACTTGCTTGATTGCAATTCTCACTGAGCAACATTGCTACTAAAAATACATTTCCAAGTTCCTGTGGTCAAGTGGTTAAGAAAATGCACACAGGAATGAACAAAGTCACTTGCGGCGTGGCACAGTGATTTAGTTGGCGAAAGCGCCTCTGCAATAAACAGGAGATCCTGGGTTCCAATATCAGTAGTACTTGCGTGGTGTATTGAAGGCCCATTGCGCAAACCTCTCACTAATGTCGTGTTGCTGACCAAGCAACTTCGTGTTCTGATTGAGTTTCAGTCTGTTGTGACGTAGAGCTCGAGAGTATGAAAGAGGCTCAGTTGGATACACGGAGACAGATAGAGGCAAATCTTGAAGTAGACAATGAAACGACCAACTCTCCATGCGACGTGGCTGCTCACTGACAGAAAGGAAAAGAAAAAAAGGTGACAATTTAAACACAACCTTTCAACGGCTCAGGGCAGTGTAAGTACCATTATAGCCATTAAGTTCTTCTGAATTTGTAACATTGACGGTTGTCAGTGAATGAGCGATTTTGTTAAATATCCTGATTTGACAGATACAGTGGATCATTTTTCCTGCATTATAATATTGAGATGTGCAAAAAAAAACCTGGTTTTGTCGTCTGGAACATAAACACAGTTTCTCTCCACAGACGATTCCAGGCCTGCTGGGTTTCTCCATGAATTCATCTTTTGGGTTCAGATTTCCAGCATCTGCAGCTCTTTGTTTTAATTACATTAATAACCTTTGGGACAGAACCAATGACCCACCAACTTCGGAAAACCGTCCAGAAATACTGTTACCACGATAGGTTTGCAGTGCAAAACACCTATGCCTTGGCCGGGAATTGAACCGTGCCGTGGCAGTGAAAGCGCCTAATCCTAAACACTAGATCACAAGGTAAGGCAACAGAAGCTGTGGCATTTATTCTCAAAGATATCACATTTGTCTTTTCATTTGTAATCTTTTACGCTGCAGGATTGTTTCTACCTGCCTTCGAGATGTTGCAGTGTGGGAAAAGATCATGCCGTCCGGATCATCAGACATTCACCTATTCTAGTCCCAGTTTCCAGCAATTAGCCCATAACCTTGTGTGCTTTGATATGTCTAGGGGAAATGTCAATGAGATTCTTCATGTGACCTTAAATGATACAACAATGGGACTGACGTTTGATACTGTGAAATAACCCCCTTGAGGAAATCATTCTGATTTTCACCCACAGAGGGAGACACACTGACACATTCCCAGAGAGGTGCATAGGACTCAGGATTAAGCAACTCCCTGTGCTTCACTTCCGCTCTTCGCACCTACACACAACTTTCTCACACAAATGGCAGCGGTAGGTGGAACTCAAGCCCGTTCTACAGACAATGAAAGTCATTGCGGTGAGTTGGAATTTGAAATGTACAATAGACCAATATTCAACTTTCAAATTCGAAAATAAAATGATCCAAACCCTGCTGCTCCTTAGAACGTGACAAAATAGCAATTGACAACCAAACGTCAAAGTAGGCAACACAGCACATCACATTTGAGCCAGGTAAGACTTAAAGCTTTAACCTTCGAGCCGAAATTCAGACGCGTGATGCATTACAACACTGGCCAAATATGCAGGACAGCTTGCCAGTATGCAATGTTAACATGGATGTCTGGGGAAACAACATTCACCAGGTGAACAACCAACAAAGATAATCAGCGACACTGCTTCACTTCGAAGTCCAACATTGTGAAGTATTGCCTTTTACTGGTAAAGGAAATGCATTTCAAAGTTCGTGAGAAGATTTGTAGCTCGGGTGCTCGTTGTTGTGATTCTGTTCGCCGAGCTGGGAATTTGTGTTGCAGACGTTTCGTCCCCTGTCCAGGTGACATCCTCAGTGCTTGGGAGCTTCCTGTGAAGGGCTTCTGTGATGTTTCCTCCGGCATTTATAGTGCTTTGCCTCTGCCGCTTCTGGTTGTCAGTTTCCAGCTGTCCAGCTAACAAACACATCGACATCAACCCAACATACCGGCCACTGCAGTGGACAGCTGGAACTGGCAACCGGAAGAGGCAGAGACAAACCACTATAAATTCCGGAGGAAACATCTCAGAAATGCTTCACAGGAGGCTCCCAAGGTCTGAGGATATCACCTGGACAGAGGACGAAACATCTGCAACACAAATTCCTAGCTCGGCGAACAGAACCACAACAAGGAAATACATTTGTCTGCACGTGGCTGCTTCAGGGTCGAGTGTTGTTCTGCTGGAAGTTTCCATCGTTTTATTCACAGTCACTACGAGATTCCATGTTCCACTCCAGTCAAAGTACTTTCATACTTTGAGTCATGGTCACTTCCAGTCAAGGCCGTGAACAGATTCAGCGAGTAACCTCTACTTATTTGTAGCTCGGGATTTAGAATCGGACGATTTGAACGATGCCTTTATTGTTGCCGCCCCATCACCGCAGCTCACCGCCTCCAAACGAGCCCCTGTTCGCATCAACCTGCTCTATATCTTCCTGAAGTACATCTGCTGAACAATATCAGATTACCACAACTCCGCTTTCTTCACATGGAAACCCAAGGCGGTAATATTTGGAAACTTGGAGAGAGAAATATTGCTGACGAATGTGATTATAACGTGCAGGACAGACGCAAGAGTGTGTACAGTTCAATTCACAAAGGTTATTCTCAGCATCACTGGTGCTCCCTACTTGGGACTGCGAATTTGCATCGCCCAGACCTGCATGCAATTCCCACTCAAGAAATGAAGATTAAATTCTCTTCTTGTGAATTTTCCAAATCAAAGCGAATTCCTAGTTACACACAGAATAAATACCCGGATCCTGCCAGAAACATGCCAGTGAACATTTGCAGCCATTTAGAAAGAGTATGGCAGTAGGTACATTGTTAAACCATCACCGCAAATCCCCATCCAATCATCTCACCGTTCGGATTGGAAATATCTCACTGTTGCTTCAGTGTCGCTGGATGTAAATCCTGGGTCTCCCTCTCTCACGGCAGCATAGCTGGAACTCCGTGTTAAGGAATGGAAGTATTCAGGAAAACAACTCATCACCTCGATCTGGGTTAACGAAGGATGGGCATTGAATCCTATCTCATTGAGTAACGACTGTGTGCCAGGAATGCGGTCCTAACGTTGGCAGGTTCCAATCCGACACCTGCAATCTTTCAGAAATATGTTGAGAAGGGTAGCGGGGAAGTGACATAAAAATGAAGGCAATGATGACAAGGAGCCAGGATGCAGGAAATGAGTGAGGAGCTGTTGGTGCAAGGCTCGGTGTCGTGTTGGTGAGTCAGCCTTTACTGCCGAATGTTTATGCAGACTCACCCACCACTCCAGAGCAATTTGCCACAATGAACTGTTCGTCTTATAGTGAGGTTCCCTGTGCGTATATTAACGCGGTGAAAATGCCCCGACAGAATGAATACAACCTCTCTACCCTGTCAGGTAAACAAGAGAAACTGTTAGTTTGATGCCAATGCAAGTGAAATTATCAGTTTGATGCCAATGCAAGAGGAGATTATGTTTTTCTTTGCCATTTCAGTGGAGAATGTTTAGCTTTGAACCGTCTGTTTTGCAAAAGCGGAAATGTATCGCGATTCTCACTGAACAACATTGTGACATAAAGTATATTTCCGAGTTTCTGTGATCAAGGTGTTAACGGACTGCACATATGATTAAGTAAAGCTGTTGCTGCTGTGGTAAGTGGCTTAGTTTGTGAAAGTGCGTCCTCCATAAATAGCTGAGTTTGGCTTCAATTCCCAATGGTGGATATTCTTTGTTTCAACTCTTCCAAATGCCGTGTAGCTAATCATGGAGTAGGAACACACTTTCTTAATTTGAGCTCAGCCTGTTATGATTTGCTGCTTCTACAGCCGTCCCCTTATTTAGCTCCACGAACTAATGCTATATCTTGCTAACTTTTAATTTAACGTGCAGTATCTTTCCACTGTTCCACAAGCACTTTGCTTCTCCTTTTCTTTTATTTTCCCTCCTGCATTCCCAATTTGTTGGTAACAACGAGGTGAGGCAGGAGATTTTGCAGACTTGCCAGGAAATGTTGTGATAATGGCACAGACAGTACGAGCAGATCATGCTCATTCTCTGCTGTCACCATTCATTCATTTTACAACAACAGTAAATACACCATTGCAATCCTTTAATGGGATGTAATTGCGTTTATCTCCGTGGTTATGAAATGTAGTTCGAATTCAAAAGGCTCACAAAATTTTGAGGAATAAATGTCAATTTTCCTCAGTCTGGAGTGACACAGACATTATCTGGAGAATGGGAGCCCAGTTCTATACACTCCAGCCTGGAGAAGGAAAAGGCCTCTCAACAGCCCGACAATCAAACTGTCTCTGCATGTCAGACTTTTCAACTTGTAAAGGTAACGATTGTCAGCTAATGAGAAAATTTGATGAATACGCTGATTACACAGATAAAACTTGTTATTACCTCGGCATTATTGCGTGGAAATCTACAACTAACCTGTTTCTGCCGATCTGAAACATCAAATCTGTCTTTCTCCACAGATGCTGCCAGGTCTTCTCACTCTCTCTGTCTTGGTTCCAGATTTCTATCATCCACTGATCTTTGTTTTAAGTTATCCTGAATCATGTTTGAAACAGAAGCTGACCTCTCCTTAGCTACGTACTCCTTTTTTTTTCAAGAATGGTGTCACCACGATAAGTGGGGACTCAAACCCAGGTCGCAGCCTGGTAAGAACGACAAATCGTTACCACCGGACCACCAGGGAAGGTGACAAACTATGCGCCTCTTTTCTCAGTGACACTGTGTTGGCGTTACATTTCTGATCAGTTTCGCTGCAGATCAGCTTCTCCCTGTGTTCTAGTTTGGACAGCGTGGAAAAACACCATTCGGATCATCATGATGTGCGGCTCAGAGACATCCATCTATTCTACTCCCAGTTGGCAGCATTAAGCACATAGCCTTACCCTGATATTTCCAAGTTAAGTATCAATGAAATTCTCCATATGACGCTAAATGACACAACAATGGACCTGAAGTTAGAAATGGTCACGCTGTAACCCCCAAAAAGAATCCATCCTCAATTCCACCCACAGAGGGAAACACACAGACACATCCTCCGAGAAGGGCAGAGGTGTCAGAAATCTATCCGCTCCAGATGCTTCACTTTTGCAAGTTTCTGCGAGAAAACACAGCTTTAGGTGGAACCTGAGCCACTTCTCCAGACAATGTGAAACGTTTTAGTGAGCTGACATATGAAATGTAGAGTGCACTGAAATATGCTCACACGTTGCTCATGTGGAAAGTTCAATATGACAAAACCCATCGAACCAACGCCTGTGGAACCTGGGAATCTGACAGGAGAGCGCCTGATAGACATCCTCACTAAAAACAACTGACACACGGCAAACTCTAAATATTTGAATGCCGCGTCTCTTTCTGTTTCTGTCCCTGTCTGACCTCCAGCTCCTCTGGCCGCCAGCTGTGAAGTCCATGAGATGCATGATACAGTCACAGACTGATGGTGAACCAATCTTTACAGGAAAGCAGTGCCAGGGAATGTCAGACACAAGTATTTGGAAGAGATTAACTCGTGCATGGCTGAATAAGAAAAGAGCAGGAGGTCTCATCTTCCTGCTTCTCACAGAGACTGATCCCCGGAATGTGCACAGTGCCAGTTTTCCCCAATCGCAATGAATACCGTCTCCGAAAGAGAAGTCAGGAGAGAGTCAGTTCCACCCCTTCCTGGCTTGTGTACATTTTGCAAACATTGTCCTGTCTCTTCTCAAACTGATCTCAACGCAGCTGATCATGGAGTTATCCAGCACAGAAAATGTCATTTGGCCTATCAAGTGTCCACTGTTCTGTCTCAATTCTCAACACGTAGTCCATAGGTTTCAAACGAAGTTTGCAATTGAAGTGTTCATTTGCACTCATTGGTGAGGGCACTGAAGATTTGCAACATTCATAACCTGGACAAAATGTTTCTTCCTGCCGTGGTTTGAATCTAAATCAAGAAGGGGGGGGGGGGGGGAGAAAACACCCCCCTTTTTCACCGTCCATCCTGGTCAGCAGAATCAAACCTGCAGATAGCAATCCCAATGGCCTGTTCGTCTAACCTATTAACCACTCAGCCATGACGACATAACGACTACATCCGCATTCACTTTCAGGTCTCTGGGTTTAAACTGTTGTTGAAAGCATTTCCCGATAGATTCTGTTCAAGATACATATATTCCGACTAAATAATTGAACAGCTTTGTTCCCTGCTAGTTATAAACTGTGATTCCATCTCTCATAGAATCCCCAAATTTCATGTACGGCAGAATGAATGAATCGGACACTGGAAGTTATTCTGACTAACGTCCTGACCGAAATTGGACAGGAATATTTAATAGTACACCCCACCATCCTTGTGTAACTGAAGTTAAACCCAGCAAAAGGAACAAGGCTGATCCGCTTTGAATGAGCGATTGCAGCTGCGAGTGGGTGTGGTATGCGTAGGGATGGAGATAACCAATTGTACGGATAAAGTTGAACAATGTATTAGAAAAATTGGCAAAATAGCTGCAGGAGCTGAAAGGGGAATGTGCAGACAGACTGAAAGCCAGACACTGAGAAAGGGAGCACAGAAACATTCAACTGATATACATAAACATGGAGATCCAATCAGGGAGAATCTATTCCTAGAACATGTGGGACTACGAGCGCGATGGGTCTGACCCGGCTTGGTATGCATGACGTTTCATATCTATGGTCTACTGAATATTCACGAACGGACAATGGACTCCTTAAGGAACAGAACCGGACGAAGAGAAGTCTGATTGCCTGCATGACATTGAAATAGGAATATTAAGTTGTGATTCCTGAATAGGACTTGAATCTGGGAGCAGTGGAATTGGAAATGCACATTATGGTGGTACGGAAGAAGAAAGCGTGATATCGACGATGGTAGCCCTGTGCAGTCCAGGAACAGAGAAAATTGAAACAATAAAGAAAACCCATCAATTAATATGGACTTGAAGAACTATTGCGAGTCATGAAGCATGAATTTGTGGTTTAGGGCAAAGGCGAGTGAGCTATGAACGTGGAATAATGGGATTGGCAAACGTATTTGGATGCCCAGTGTATTCTATATTACCCATTTGTCGGCATGGACTTAGGGTAAGGATAAGCTTTAAATAGAAATAATTGAAATGGTTGGTAAATGGTTTAAACGGGCTGTTTGGTGTTCTGCTTTATGTCAAGGATGCTCTGACATAAACCTGCACTGGATTTGGTGAGATAGAATTGTTGTGTTATCCTACCACATTCGACCTTGGTTAGCTGGTTTAATGATGAGGTTGGGTGCCAGCAGAGCGAGTGGAGGGCTGAGCGCGGTGAGGGCGAGAGCTTGCAGTTGGTAAGAGGGAAGGATCGTTTGAGGCGCCGGTGGCTGTTTGAGATAATGAGATCGAGGGAGGATAAGAGGTCATCACAGGGTACCGAGCAGGATGGAGAATTTGGGAGGCGGGAGAAGAGGTATTCGGAGGGTGGATTGTAGTCGTGATCCATTACTCCCAATTCCTACATCTCCATAGCATCTCTTCCCAGCAGGGGTAATTTCATTACAGGACATCCCAGATGTCCACCTGTTTCTAGGACTACAATTTGTCCTCCCTTGTGTTCAATAACCTTCTCCTTCATATCTTGTCCACGGGATGCGAACTTGCAGAGTGGTTCACAGAACATCTCTGGCCACATGCAGCAACCAACCTTACCACCTTGTGCCAAACACTGCACCTCCCCTTTCCATTCTCCCAACTAAATGCAGATCCTGAGTGTCTTGCACTGCCGAGTCATATCCACCCCACAACAAGAGGACGAACTAGCGGAAAAATGTTGCGAAACGTGAAAGGGTTCAGAAAAGATTTACAAGGATGTTGCCAGGGTTGGAGGATTTGAGCTATAGGGAGAGGCTGAACAGGCTGGGGCTGTTTTTCCTGGGGAGTCAGAGGCGGAGGGGTGACCTTACAGAAATTTACAAAATCATGAGAGGCATGGATAGGGTAAATAGGCTAGGTCTTTTCCCTCGGGTCGAGGAGTCCAGAACTAGAGGGCATAGGTTTCGGGTGAAAGGGGAAAGATATAAAAGAAGACATTCGGGGCAACGTTTTCACACAGAGGGTGGCACGTGTATGGAATGAGCTGCCAGAGGAAGTGGTGGAAGCTGGTACAATACAACCTTTAAGAGGCAGGTGGATGGGTATATGAGTAGAAAGGATTTGGAGGGATATGGGACGGGTGCTGGTAGGTGGGACTAGATTGGGTTGGAATATCTGGTCGGCATGGAAGGGTTGGAGTGCAGTGTATGTTTCCATGCTGTACATCTCTATGACTCTATGGCTCTGAAACCTTATCTACCACCTCAGAACTCTTCTACGGCATGTAATCAAAATTGAATTCGCCAACTGCCTCATGCCCCCTCCCACTACCTGATCCCAGGTCTAACACTCTAAATTGACACAGCTCTCTTGTTCTATCCTACCTCCATCTTCATTCCAATTAACCACTCCACCCTCCTCACCGACCTATTACAATTGTCGTTCCCTACATCGACCTATCGACCTCCGATCTATCTTATCTACAAGCCTCACCCCACCTCCCTGTTTATGTCTCACATCACTTGCCCTTCTGCATTCTTTTTCACGGGCTTACACTCGAAACTTTCATTCGCCTGCCCCTTGGATGTTGCCTGATATGCTGTGCTTTTCCAATGTCACAGTCTTAAACTCTGACTCTCCAGCATATGCATTCCTACTTGTTCTTAATTAATGTGTTAGTGCTATATAGGTAGCATTGTAATCAGTACGGCTGTGAAATTATAACAGGATATAAGTATCTTCTTCACATGGGGCAAACAGAATGGAATGCTTTGAAAATAAGGTAAATGGGAACAGAAGCAATGAATTACTGATCATAATCCCCCTGCCTATTCTACAGAGCAACAGTAAGATTTTATGGCCTTAACGTAGAATTCACCAGCTTCTAAATCTCCCATCAAGCTACCTCATCCCAGACACAGCCCTCTATCTCCATCTCACTGCCTTGACCAGACTTGACCTGTTCATCTTCCTCACCACCTATACTTTCCAGTCTTCCCACTGATCAATCACAGACAACTCCGGCTTGCTCCCACCTATTGCTATCCCACATATATTTGCAATAGCCATACCCTACGCATTTATTTCAGAGTCCCCTTCCCACCCTCGAGGCCTGATGAAAAATTTCAAACTGACAAATCGACTCCCACCTCCTCTGATGCTGCCTGACGTTTCTTCTGGCTCAACTCGTTGCCCACTCTCGAACGTGCATTCCAATGAGTGCAGTCCATTCTGACGGTTTTCGGCTCCCACTCTCTCAGGTGCAGAGCCTGTTAGAAATCTCGCTGCCAACTCAGTCATCGGACTGGTGATTGAACTATCAATAGAACAAACTCTCTCATTCTCTTCAGATCAAGTAATCCCCTGCTCTTGTCATTGGACCAAATCCTGTCAGAGCCGCAATAGGATTAGGAAACAGATCATCAAAATGTATACAGGAATTTAAACAGGACTGTTCCATGTGTTTTACACGAGGGCAGCATAACAGTTGATGCAGGACTCACTTCGTAACAACGTGAGGGTGTTTGGACTGCTATGATATTTGAGCTGTAAATCTACACATCTGCACATGACATAAATCTCAACCTAAATGTAGCAGGAAGGCAATCTGTCAAGATTTCAATCCACTGATCAGAGGCGGTGGGGAGGAGAGAATTTTCAGAAGGAACGGTGGTTTGATGAAGTCATAGAAATGAAAAAAAGGCCGTTTCCTCAATTCCTATTGTCTAACAAAAAATGTACTAGCGACTTTAAAACTCATAACTGATCCAGCATCTAATGTAGGAAACAGAGCTCCAAACCTATCCGTCCTTTCTGTTCAGAAGTGCATCTTTACATCTCTGATCCTCGTTCGAACACGAAGTTCCCTCATTCTGGAATCCGAAACCAATGCAAATAGTTCAGGTTTTCCTGTCTTCTCATATTAATATTCGTGGTACATCGTTCAGAACACGACTCTTGAGAAAACAGGCCTAATTTGAATATCAAATTAGAAATTTCACGGCAGCGTCCGTGGGAGACAAAGCAGATGCAATGCTTCGGTTCAAATGACCCTTCTTCAGAGCTAACTTGCATGTTCTGTCCTCGTAACTTCAATCCGGATGAAAGCAAAATCGATAACAGAACACTAAGATTAGAAAATGCCGCAGCATCAGTGAAGCCGGGTGTCCCTGTCAGTGCTGCTGAGTGAATTGCTGTCACTGTTCTGGTGCTTGGAAAGGCTAACCACCCAGTGAGCTGGAGACATTGTTGTTGAAAAGCTAAAAACAGAGAGCAGATTATCAGCAGATTAAAACAACTTCACTTGTCATAATGCCATACCAGGGACGCTAATAAAAGCAAGTGTGGTGTCGAATACATTCTCCACTTTTTGAATTCGTTGATGCATTTCCCGTGTGCGGTGCTCTGTCCCTGCAGGCAGCTGGAAAGCTCCTCGTTTGAAACACTAAGCGGATGTATTCCCAGAGACATTGCCTTATACAGTGTGGAAGCTCCTTGTGGAGATCGAGGTAACAAAATTTCTCAGCTTTGTTGTTTTTTTTTCTCAAATTTCTAAAAATCAACAAATTTATTACAATAACTCGTTTAATCCCAATTATGGACGAACGTAATTTGGAATCTGCCAGCAATAGCACAGTCCGTTCAAACATCATGAGCCCTATCCCAAGATCACAATTTCTTTCAACTGATGTTGCATCAAGACAGTTTGTTCGAAGTATGAAAGCATATCTCAGACGTGTCCATCTGTACTCTCAAGTCGGAGCTGCCTTCTTCAAATAAGGGCATTTCACTTACTGATTGAAATGTGATTCTTCTCACCGAATGAATATATGCATTGCTGCCGAGGTCAGCATTTAATCTCCATCGGGGAAAGTGAGGACTGCAGATGCTGGAGATCAGAGCTGTAAATGTGTTGCTGGAAAAGCGCAGCAGGTCAGGCAGCATTCAAAGAGCAGGAGAATCGACGTTTCGGGCATGAGCCCTTCTTCAGAAAATCCTGAAGAAGGGCTCATGGCCGAAACGTCGATTCCCCTGCTCCTTGGATGCTGCCTGACCTGCTGCGCTCTTCCAGCAACACATTTTCAGATTTATTCCCCATCTCCAATTGCCCAGGAGCTGGAACCAGATGAAGGAACACGTGAAGCGAACACACTGCCTTTCCTGAGGGAAGAGGACCCAGTGCACATGATGGGTTACCAACAATGGAGGAATGGATGAGAATTTGAAATCCAAATAAGATTGGAATTTGAATTTAAGTATCTGCAGTGGTGGATTTGAACCCTCACCGACAGAACATTAGCCTCGAGCTTCCAAAAAAAAAACAACCTAGTGTTAATATGACCAGGCCACTCTCTGCACAGCTTGAAATGATATGTTTTAACAGCAAACTGTTCCAGCACCGCTCACAACATCAGAAACGTTAACAGATTCATTTTCTGCATTTAATCGAAGTCAAATTCAGGCCACCACGAAAACTAAATAGAAACACATCGCATCATGTAAATTCTGAAACAAATGAATCTCAACCGACTGACAGATCCATTCCAGAAACAAATTACTACACTCGTCCCAAGAAGAAAAGTCTGAACCCAGCCTTCTCAACAGACTGACAGACATCCATCATCAAAACAGCACCTCCACATAGTGCAGAACCTCTGGAAAATGCAGATGTTGAAACTGTGACTCTCAATCGAGATGCATCAGTGACCTCCCTTTTATTGTCCCTATCTAGCAGTTCCTTTCGTGCTGATCCACCGACAGTGCATTGACCCCTCAGAACTAACCCTCTGTCAGTACGGCGATCCCGCAGTACTGCCACTCTGACAGTTCAGCGGTCCTCATTGCAGAAACTCTGACAGTGCAATACTCCCTCAAGACTGGCTCTGAGTCAATGCAGCACTGCCTCAGTCCTAACCCTGCAGCATTTCTTCACTCCCTTCGTACTGGTCGTCCAACATGTGGCGTCACATTATTATTGACCCTCCAGCAGTGCATAATTTCCTCTGTACTGACGTTCCAACATTGAAACACTCACGTAGCACGTACTAGCACTGCGCTTCATTGCACAAGGGACCGGGCTTCGATTCCAGCCTCAGGTGACAGTCTGTGTGGAGTTTTCACTTTCTACGTGTGCTTCCGTTGGGAGCTCCGGCTTCCATCAACAAGGTGTAATTGAAGACTGCAGAATCGAGAGATCAGAGTTGAGACGGTGATGCTGGAAAAGCACAGCAGGTCAGGCAGCATCCGAGGAGTAGCAGAATCGATGTTTGGGGCAAAGGTTTGTGGCTGGGAGGCTGAGAGATAAACAGAAGGTGGGTGGGGCTGGAGAGAAGGTGGTTTAGTAACCAACATACAGATGAAATTGGGGAAGAAGATGAAAGGTCGGACAGGAGGGTGCAGAGTGAATGGACAAGACAAGAAGGCAGTGCCGAATTGGGGACTTGGCACTGAGATAAGGTGGGGCGAGGGGAAACGAGTAAACTGTGAAATCCACATTAATCCCCTCTGTTTCCAGTTTCCCAAGACAGAATTTCAGGCGTGGACGATACCTCCTACATCGCCAAAGCGAATCACCCTATGTCTGGATGAAACACGGCTCATTTACCGCATTGGGAACATGCAACCACTCGGTATTAACGCGGGTTTTGCCAGTTTCATCACTTCCATTCACCTCAACTTATCCCAGTCCTCAACCTCCAACTCGGCACTGCCCTCTTGACTTGTCTTTCATCATTTATCTCTATCCACTCCAACCTCCAATCCAATCTACCATATTCACCCTCCCTTGATTTACCTAATGCATCATCTGCTCCCTTCCCCAAGCCCCACCCTCTCCCATGTATATCTCAGTCCCGCCCCCGGCCCACAAGCCTCATTCCTAATGAAGGCCTTATGTCAGAAATGTTGATTCTTCGGCTCCTAGGATGCTGTCTGAACTGCTGTGCATTTCCAGCACCACACTCTTCCTCCCACAATCAAAAGATATGCAAGTTATTTCGATAGACCTTGCTAATTTCCATATGTGGGGTAGTTGGGTTAGTTGTGCTAGCTATGGGAAAATGCACGATGTTCGGATAGGGAGAAGGTTTTGACCGGATACTTTTTGTTGGATGAAAGGGCGGGTGAGGGTTTTGGATCGGATGCTTTTTGGAGGGTCACTGCGGACTTGTTGAGCTGAAAGTTCTATTTCTAGATTGTTAGGATTCTATGGTATTCTACACAATACTTACCACTGATTGGAAAAGTTATGAACGCTATAAAGTGGTAAGAGGTTACTATTGATGGTGGAATCCAGAATCATACATTACCATTTTGGAATGATGGTCAAAAATTCTTCTTACTCAGTGTGTCTGAATTTTGTACTGCTCTGGCAGAAAGTTTAAAGTCAGCGTGTGAGTGTTTCCATGATCAAGATTGATCGATTATTGATGATGGGGTAATATGCAGAGTAAAGGAATTACGTAGAGCAACGGTTCAACTTACCATTATTGTATTGCTTGGAAGGATAGTCATGGTGATCTGAATTGTCTCCGCTGTCAATTGTTTCTGCGTCTTCATGCCTCGTTCCCACCCTGCAATGTTGTGGTGTTCTTTACTATATACTTTACAATGATATAAACCATACTTGTCTTCAATGTCATTTGGGTGCCAACTGACCCTGCACCTTCTGCTCCCCGCTCCAACTGCCATGGTAGATGCAAAGGAATCGGATGCAGTGATGCAGCAGAAGATTTTCATTCAAATTCGGCCTATCATCAACATCAACTCCATGGAGAAAACCATTATGTTTATCAAAAGGCATCAGAAATCTCTGGTCCTCAACTTTTCCAGCACAAACACTAAGGTTGAGAGTACTCTGAGCAAGGTCCTTGGGTGCGTATAGAGAGTTAGTCTGTACTGACAGAAGAGCCTGATGGAGCACCGAGCAGGGAGCTCCGAGCTGGTTCCTCTGAGTCTCTCCCAAAGCAGTCCTGCACTACCATCCTGGATCCTTGTAATGCTGCATGGAGATCACTGAGTTGGCTCAGGCTCCTGCTAGATTACAGAGCTCAGTGAATCGCACAGGACCAGGCAGATAGTAGGTACTGCTATCACAGCCTAAGCAAAGCTTCCCGATATGTCAGTGACTTCTGAATTATGTCTCTAATGGCCAGTTCTTCCTATACGATGTCTCTCTAGTGGTCGATGCGTTCTGAGTGATGTCATTGTGTTGTTCAGTGTATGCTATGTGTAATCTCTTTATTGGTTAGCATCTTCTGAATGGTCCCACTATGTTAGTCTCTTCAGAGTTCATTCTGTTCTGAGTGTTTTGTCCCCGGCACATGATGCAAACAATGGTATCAATACATCGTGCACCATGGAAACGGATCTTTGCACCGTCCAATAAATGTCTCCTGCAGGCTTGAGTTGATATGACCTCATATCCGGAACATGAATGTGCCTCCCAACTTCATCAAGATAAATCCTAAACAGACACCCAACTCAATCCCAAACTTCTCCATGGCTATCTCCCTTTGTTATCGCCTTCCTCTGTTTTATACTTTTTCATTTGCCCTGTGTTTCTTTTGTCTGCGTCTTCCACTGTCATTCTCTCTATATAAATCAGTCTCACGTGATAACACTCTGCGTGTACGTCCTTCCATTTTCTCCGTTGGTCTGGGTTTTTTTTTTGCAAATTTGTCCTTGCCTTATTCTTCAAGTCCTCAATTATGTTACTATCCCTTTCTAAATTTTATCTATATCTTATCCATTTTGATTTCTCTGTTGGTGCAATTTCGATCTCTCTCTGCCTAACGATCTGAGAATGGGTGTGAGCCCCTGTTTTCCGAGAGACGCTTCATGTTCTGGCAACATCGTGTTAAATTGAAGCTGGATGCGTGTGCTGATGTCATCGTTTTCTCAGATCACTTAGCGCAACTGCAGGAGCAGAAGCTGGAGCCGACAGAGATGAATAACTGCGATGAGCAGAGGTGATTGTCAAGCAATTGGAAATGTGTCTGGCGTTTGCAATAAGCACAACTCCGTTTCTGAGCAGCATGTGCTGCGGATCTCACCCTCATTAATAATCCAGGCCATGATCCATTTGTTCCAAGATAGTACGAATCTGGGGAGAGTTGTTGAACAGAGGAAACTTGCGGTGCAGGTGCACAGTTCATTGAAAGTTGAGGCAGAGGGGATAGGGTAGTGAAGAAGCCATTTTGCATTCTTGACCTCACTTGTCAGAGTATTGACTATCGGCTTTGGAGTTGTGTTGGACATTGGGGAGGCCACCTTTAGAATACTGCTTCACAGATCTGGTCCTTTTGCTTTCAGCCGAATGATGTTTTCTGAGAAAGATTGTAGATTCAATTCACAAGAATGTTCTTGATACTGTTGGGTTTGAGTTATACGCAGACGTTAGATAAGTTGAGACTTTTCTTCCAGAGAATGCCAGAGGAGTCGTCACGTTACGGCATTTACAAAGTCATGAGAGGCAGGAATAAAGTGAATTGCCAAGATCTTTTTCCCAGAGCAGAGAGTCAAAAACTACAGCACTTTGGTTTAAAGTTAAAGAGAAAGGATTCAAATCAGCCCTGAGAGGGAATTTCGTTACACAGAGGGTGGTGCATGGATGGAACGAGCTGCCAGACGAAGTGGTAGCGGTCGGCATAATTATATATTTTAAGCACATTTGGACAGGTACATAGACAGGAAAATTTGCTTCGTTATGTGCCAGGCGTTATGTGCCAGGCAGGTGGCACTCTTTAATTGAAAGATACTCGTATGGACGAGTTGGAGAAAAGCATCTGTTTCTGTATAGTATGACACTGACTCTGTGACTCTGAGAGAGTGACTTGTCCAGAAAAAAATAGTTGCTAATCGAAAAGCAGTAGACATTAAAACAAGAGATGGTGTCCTTCTACACCTCTCGCTGAAAGTAAACAAGAAGGTGCAGCAGATGATAAAATGGTGTTTTGGTCTTCATAGCGAGGGAATTCGAGTCACAGGACAAGGGATGGATTGCAGAAAATGTACAGTATCTTGTTGAGACCAAACGTGGATGAGTGTGTGGCGCTGTGGTCTCCTTATCTGTGGAAGGATGATCTGACGGTGGACGGAGCGCAGAAAACGTTTAATGAACTACTTCCTGGAAAGGCAGGACAGATGTATGAAAAGAGACTGATTCTGTTGGGATTGTATACACTGGGTTTAAATGAATGACGAGGTAGTTCGTAGAAAAGTATAAAATTCTAACAGGAATAGACAGGCTAAACGCAGGAAGGTTGCTTTAGGTCATTATGGAGTATACACCAGGGAGTCATAACATGAAGATGCATGATGGGCTATTTCGGACTGAGATGAGCAGAATCTCTTAACCCAGAGAATAGAGAGCCTGCAGAAATTTCTGCAGCGGAACGTCACTGACGCCTAAACATTGAACGTTTTCATGAACGCGTTCAATATTGTTCTTTGAATTATAGGCGTCATCTTTTATGGGGGAAAGTGGGAAATGCGGACGGAGTTTGCCGATCAGCCGCCAACATGTTGCATGGTGTCGCAGACTTCAAGCACTGAATGACTTACTCGTGCCCTATTTTCTACGTATTTAAATTTCATATGGTCAACGGACGATGATCAAAACACAAAAAGAGGAAAAAGTTTGTTGCGATGACCATGGTGACTAAATAGGCTTGCGTAACCGTCGCAAGATTAGAAATCCTGCTAACACAATATTAAATTCTCCAGGATTGTGAAGAATGGCGTATCAGACTGAGAATTCATGGAGTTGGCTGAGGACATAAACCTTAAACACCAACAGCATTTCATAATCATAGGAAATGCATGAACGTACGGCAGAAGCCTTGCTATTCTTTCGCATTTCACAAGACATGGCCATGCAAAACTGAGATAAGTACTGTCTTCACTCAGAGGATGGTGATCCTGTGGATATCCCCTCTCCAAAATGCTGCAGAGATCAAACCACTGCGACAAAAAAATAGATGAATTAATGGGTGCTTACTGTGCTCTGGATTTTGTGGATTGTGTCGGATTCTGGCACTTATTTAGATAAGACATAGACATCGGAGCGGAAGTAAGGCCATTCGGCCCATCCTGTCCACATGATTAACTCCTCCATTCTCTCTTTTCGCCACTCTCACCCCGCCTTTCGTTTTTCGGTTTCTCTGCCCTGCACTCCCTCATGGTGTCGCTCAGTCTCTTTTTTTTCCAGTAATTTAATCGTTTTTGAATTGCTCATTTTTCTCCATTTACATCCATTTTTTTATTTATCGTTGTCTTTCTCTCTCTCTTCTACATTGACTCCTCCTCCCTCATTCTTGTGCCCTCCTGTTTATGTGTCTTGCTGTCTTTCTATTTTGTTGTCTTTTTCGCGTCTCTTTCAGCACTCTCTTCCCTCGTCTCCACTCATGTTTCATTTCTTGCTATCTCTCTCAACAACATCAAGCTCTATCTTATGTTTACCCCACTTGAAGCCTGCTTCTTCTTTTCTGCTTCTGGGCCTGTCTTTCTTTTACTGACGGTCTCCAGGTTTGTCACCGCCCCTCTCCTATCTGATTTTCCCACTGTGTGTTCGTCACTCTCTTTCTCCATCCGTCTTGACTATGTCTCCGTCTTTACCGGTGTGGGTCTCTCTCTCCCATCCCCTTTATGACTGCCCCGGTGCTGTCTGTTAATATCCCTCTGTCTCTGCGAGTATGGTTGGCTCTGTCTCTCTCCCACACCCCCACCTCCCCTCTGCCTTTCCCTCTGTCTCTGTCTCTGTGCAACTCTGTTGACTGACACTGTCTATGTGTCTCTGTCTCTCTCCCACACACACACACACAGAGTCACAGAGTCAAATATACACATGCACAAGTCCTTTCACAAACATTCACACAACAGTCTGGCACATTAACATAGATATACAGATACACAAACTTGTGTTCTCACAGATATATGCTTGATTTAGAGATGCCGGTGTTGGACTGGGGTGTGCAAAGTTAAAAATCACACAACACCAGGTTATAGTCCAATAGGTTGCATTGGAAGCATTAGCATTCGTATTACTGCGCCCACAACCAACTGATGAGGGGCAGCACTATGAAAGCTAGTGCTTCCAATTAAAACTGTTGGACTATAATCAGATACATTCACACTCTCAGAAACACACATGAGCGTGTGCATGAACTGATACATGCACGCAAACACACACACACTTGCATGCATTCGCACGCATACGCAAAAGTAATACTCAGCTACTTAGACGCACACTCTCAGACTTACAGACACCCCTGCATTCAGGCATACACACATGCAAACACTTACACATTTACGCACAGTATGGGAAACTCTCAGCTCCTTTCCTGGGCCATGAACAGATCTAGTTGATTACATCTGATCATGCATCATGTGACATGGAACCACAGCAGCTGCAGGAGCAATGATGCAGCCACATCCAATCGGTAAGCTGGGCAATTTTTCTTTTGCGCAAATTGTCCCAGTAACCTAGCGGTATAAACATGGATTGTAAGAAGGTTGTTGCTGAGCTGCGATGATGTGGAAAGGTTGACATATGTCTGATTCTGGATGCCAGTATCCATAGACAAGGGGTGAATGTGACTTTAGCCCATTGAGCACACCCACAGATGGAGATTTGGGATGTCCACTGTAGATATCTGGAGAAGCAAGTGACGAGCTGGTTCCGCAAGAATCCATTAACGTCAGTGTCGGAATTTCTCCACACTTAGATTCTGTTCAGTGGTTTGTACTTTGGGATCCTGTGTATTAATGGGGCAAGATTAAGTAATAATGAGCATCGTACTGAGCATCAATCCCCTTTAATAAATGTTTTGCCAGTTACGAGTAATAAGCTCATCAGCGTCACCATTTTTTGCTTGGAAAAGACAACTTCTTGTTCTCAACAGCAAGAAAGGGCTCACTTGACATCTCACACAGTTCTTCCAAATGACACACTATTGTTGATTTTTTGGGGTGTTCGTGATCACAGGAATCTAAGACAGACAATCGACAATTCCTCAGTAACATTTTTCATTGGTTATTGAGTTTGGGAAGCAGCATCAGTTCAGGCATGATACGTTAGTTAATTATGGAGTCACAAAAATTGTACACCACAGAAACAGTTCCTTTGATCCAACTCGTCTATGCCATCCAGATATCATAAATTCATCTAGTCCCATTTGCCAACATTGGCCCATATTCCTCTCAACCCTTCCTATTTATATACTCAGCCAGATGCCTTTTAAATGTATGGCTTTGTGAGGGGCAGGTCATGCCTCACGAAACTTTTTGAGATCTTTGAGGAGGTGTCAAGACAGATCGATGACGGTCGAGCAGTGGATGTGGTGCATATGGATTTCAGCAAGGTATTTGATAGGGTTCCCCATAGTAGGTTTATTCATAAATTCAGGACGTATGGGATACAGGGAGATTTGGCTGTCTGGATTCAGAATTGGCTGGATGACAGAGGGCACTGAGTGGTTGTAGATGGAAAGTATTCTGCCTGGAGGACAGTGTTGAGTGGGGTACCGCAGGGCTCTGTTCTTGGGCCTCTGCTCTTTGCAGTTTTTATAAATGACTTGGATGAGGAGGTTGAGGGGTGAGTTAGTAATTTTGCAGATGACACAAAGGTTGGAGGTATCATCGATTTCGTCGATTGTATGGATGGCGACTGCAGGCTGCATTGCGACACAGACAGGGTGCAGAACTGGGCTGAGAAATGGCAGATGGAGTTCAACCTGGATAAATGCGAAGCGATGCATTTTGGAAGGTCGAAATTGAATGCTGAATATAGGATTAAAGACAGGATTATTGGCAGTGTGGAGGAACAAAGAGATCTGGATTTACAAGTACATAGTTCCCTTAAAGTTGCCACCCAAGTGCATAAGGTCGTTAAGAAAGGATATGGTGTTTTGGCTTTCATTAACAGAGGGATCAAGTTTAAGAGCCGCGAGGTTTTGCTGCAGCTCCATAACTCCCTGTTGAGGCCACACTTAGAATATTGTGTCCAGTTCTGGTCGCCCTACTAAAGGAAAGATACAGAGGCTTTGGAGAGGTTTTAAAAGAAGATTCGCCGGGATGCTGAATGGACTGGAGGGTTTGGCTTATGAAGAGGGTTTGAATAAACTCGGAATTTTCTCTCTGGAGAGAAGAATGAAGAGACGAGACCTGATCGAGGTATACAAACTTATGAGAAGAATAGATAGAGTCAATAACCGGAGACCTTTCTCCAGCGCAGGATTGACTAGTCCGAGAAGTCATAGTTTGAAGGTATTAGAAGGAAGGTAAATAGGAGACACCAGAGGTCAGTTCTTTACGCAGACTGCTTTGAATGCATGGAATGCGTTGCCAGCCGAGGTGGTGGAAGCGAAGCCATTGGGAACAGTTCAGCGACTGCTGGACATGCACATGGATAGCAGTGTTTTGAGTGGTACGTAGGTTAAGTTACCATATTTTTCATTAGGATAACATCTCAGCACAACGTCTTGGGCCTCCGGGGCTTTCTGTGCTGTATTTCCCTATATTCTATGTTCTATATTCTAAATGCTGTAATTGTACCAACCTCCACCACTTCCACTAATAGCTCATTCCGTACATACACTATCAGTTTCATGAAAAGGTTGCATTGTCGGTCCCCATTAAATCTTGCCCCTATTACCCCAATCTTATGGTTTCTAGTCCTGGACTCCTCCACCTCAGAGAAAAAGACTTAGTCTGTTTATCCTATCGATGTCCCTCATGATTTTCTGAAGCTCTGTCAGTTCACCCTCAGCATCTGACACTTGAGGGAGAACAGCCCGTAACAATTCAGCCTCTCCCTTTACGTCAAACCTTTCAAACCTGAAAACATGCATGTAAATCTTTTCTGAACCTTTCAAATTTCGCAGCGTCCGTTCTATAAGAGGGAAATAAAGCAAGTGTACAACCGTGACAATTGGAATCAGTACTGACACCAGAGGGCAAACAGACTGTCGGCACGAAATGTGAAGATTTCATTAAATCATTGGGGGGCAGGAGTCTCTTCTCTCACAGACGTGGTAGCGAACATTTTCTCCCTTTTCCTCTTCTTCTCTGATCCATCTTTCACCTGCCTGATGAGTACTGCTCAATGAAGATTGTCCTGTGGTTCCAAGTGATGACATGTGCGAAAGTGTGGTGCTGGACAAGCACAGCATCACAGGCAGCATCCGAGGAACAGGAGAATCGAAGTTTTGGGAAAAAGTACTTCATCAGGAATGTTGTGTTTTTCTAGCACCACACTCTCGACTCTAACCGCCAGCATCTGCGGTACTCACCTTCTCCTAGTTGATGAGATGTGCTGCCAGTAGGTGAGATTTAAGAGAACTTCCCTCTGCCGCAGTCCTTATCACATGTTGCCACGGACAGGTAACATGCACTGGATTCTTTTGGCTAGTGGCCATAGGACAACTGAATTTGAAATAGCCGAAACTTTAGCTTGCGGTCTTTTGGATGCGGATGCTTATGGGATGAACGAGAGGACCAGACGGATCCTATCAGTGTTGTGGGAGGGGATAGAACATGGTGGTGAGGGCACTAATATAGGAAACGTTTGTGACATGGCTACCGGAACTGTCAATTCCAACGGGGCCTCAGAAAGATACAGTTTCTACCTTAAAAGTGGATTCAACTCGTTTTATTTGCCACTCCACCAATATCTTTGATTTATTATTATTATTGCATGTTTCCATGTACAGTAAAACACTTTGTTCTGTGTGTGACATATTATACAAAGTGCATGAAAATAATAGAACAGAGTGAAGGATACAATGTTATGGCTGCAGAGAGAAGGTGCACAGTGACTAAGATTAAAATTAAATTTAAAATTTGAGAGTTTCGTTGAGAACTTTAATAGTTTTGGGGATGAATCTGTTCTTGAATCCACACGCGCGTATCAAACATTTTTTGTCTTCTGCCTCATGCAAGACGATTTTCGACATTATAATGGGAGTGCGAGGGGTCTTTGATTCTGTCCGTTGCTTTCCTGAGACAGCGGGAACTATAAGTGGATGGCTCCTTGCGTGATGGACTGTGCCGTCTTCATGATTCTTTGCAGTTTCTTCTGGTCTTGGGAACAACAGTTTCCACAGCGCGCCAAATGATTATGAGCGGCAAGTTCCACCAACTACATTGTGGGGCCACCACCAGACATTTATGTTTCACTTTCCTGCTTTGTCAGCATCCTGCAGGGACTGGGCCCTCAGGGACACCCGGGTCCATCTCTGATTCCAACCCACTCCCATGGCACCCATGCAATCATTTTTGATTTTATCTTAATTCAATCACCGCTGTTTTCGAAAGGGTTAAATGCCGGTCCATGGTGAATCCAGTTCGATCATACTGATAGACGAAATGGACATTGAGGTGAAAACAAAAGCAAAAATTGCAGGAAATATTCAGCAGGTCTGGCAGCTTCTGTGGAGAGAGAATCAGAGGCAACGTTTCAGAATGCTTCTTCTGAACTTTATCAGAACTCTGTTTTCTCCCACAGGTACTGCCAAACCGGCTGAGATTCCCCAACACTTTTTCTTTTTGTTTCAGATTCCCAGCACCCGGAGTCCTTTACGTTAGTAATTATTACAATACAGAAACTTCTTTGTGTTGTGGATGCGATTTCCGATTGTGGACCATTTTCGTCACCCCATTAAAAACATGAAACTGCACAGGAAAGAAAACACATGAAGTGAAAACAGTGGTAGATCCGCTCCTGGGTGGCCTCCAACGACCAATCCTTTGGTGAACAGCCAAACGCGCTGTCTAATTGCATCACAGAAACTGGTGATCCCACGACTTCCAGGAGCCACTAAAACAGGCTGTTGGCGGAATCCAAGTTTTCTGATACAATCGGTGAGCGGGATGTCCTTCAATGACCGTATAGAGACACGAGAAATGTCGAGTCTGTGAGCAGAAACTTCATTTGGAACAACTTCTGTTGACGTCGAGCAGGGAGCATTGGGATATCAGGCTGGGGAAAGGCTACTCAGCTATTTAATCTGAAGTGAAATAGTTTTAAACAGGGCACATATTTTCAAACTGGGGGATTATCTGTCCCGGGGAAATATGTATATTATAAAGAAACATCCTTCAAAGATTGAACTCTTGGAGGAGAATATGTGCGGAGACAAAAGGAGGCAATGCTTTCTCTCTTTACTTTTTGTCACATGGCTGACTCTGCCCTGGGATAAATTGCAAAAGGGCATTTTCAACTCGTTCATATTATTCAATTTCCTGCAAACTTGCACAGGTTATTAAAGTAAACTAAAGCTCCGAAAATTAACGGGAATGTACGACGTTGTAATTAGGCTCGAGTTTACCTTGGTTAAGGAGGAAAATCAGGCAAGTTAAATTGAAGTTTCTCAGGTCAGCGGTGATCCCTTTGAATGGCTGAGCAGACAGAAGGTGAATGGAAGCTTCAAGAGGACAGATGCGTTTTGCTTGCGAAACCAATCAATTAAAACTAAATGGGTGCCTTTGGGGTGAAGCAGTGACGGTGATTGTCTTTCCGGTTGTTCAACTTGTGAACATGACTGCTATTGCTCATGTCCATGTTTAACTCGCTACTTTTCAGCATGCACTCGCCAGCTGCGCAATCGGTATTGCACCTGACTGTGGATAAGGTGGTTGTAGCTTCAACTCCTATTTCGTTCGAGTTTAATGCAGGCTTTTATTGCAATTACAAATTTACTTTCCCCATTGCTCTGAAGCCGAGTTGATGTTGCAATTCGCGATCTGCATGAATATTCACTGAATATCCCCGAGACCACCAGTGTCAATGTCCCAGTGTCATCACGAGAGGTGAAGTTGAAATAGTCCCACACGCTGCTTATGGGCATCTTCCCATTTTCCAACACACCGTCGCAATCACTGGAGCTCCTGGGAATGACAGGGAAAAAATATAAATAGCCGAGTCTCAGCATTCGGAATCTTAGAAATTATTTCGGAAGCGGAATCAGAGGAGAATGTCGGTTGCGTTTTCCGACTGAGCAGGGACTGCGGACGCACCTTGCCCTTCTTCAAGACTCTGCGACATCGTCTCATGGTCTGCGGGACATTAATTTATCTGAGGCATTGAAAGGGCTCCCATCACAGATTTTCTGCCTCTGCGGTTGTCGCTGTCAGGAACACAATGCCCTCACACCATGACCGCGAACTGAACCCGGGCTGAGTCGGTGAAAGCACCAAACCCAAACTGCTGGACGTCAGCAATGAGTACTGACACCAGACACACGGGCGGCATAACATTTCTTAAGCTCCTTGGACGTGCTCATGTCACAAACAACTGCTTGACAATCCTAATCCCATTTTACATTACTTTGCCTTGTTTGACTTAGCATGAAAATAATTCACATCTGATTACCTCTGAATGTTATGTGGGTTTCTGCTTCTCCAAACCTGACAGAGAATGAGCTCCAGATTCAACCACCCGCTGGCTGCTAATTATTTTCTGCATATCCACGCAAACCTTTCTGTCTCTTACCTTAAGTCTACGTCCCATGGTGGTTTATCAAGAGATAAAGTTTCTTTCAATCAGCCCTACCCGTATCCCTCAATAATATGTACATTTCAGTCATGTCTCGTCACAATCCCCTTTGTTCTCAGCAAAAAAACATCACCACTCTGTCCAATCCTTCTTCATAAGTGAAACTATTCAACCTGTCAATGTCCTGGTAAAGATCTTCTGCGCCGTTGCCAGACCTATCATATACCTGCTGTAATGAGAAATGCAGAACTGCACACAATACTCCAGCTCGAGCCAAATGAATAAACGAAACAAGTAATGCAGATAATCACGGAAATTGGTCTTTTCTAATGAAGTACCCTTGCTCAGTATTGCACTGTGTTCTTTACCTGAGCCTGATGCTCGATTAATTCTGGTCCATATTTGTAAAAAGCTGCTGCATGAGGATTGATCTCAGAACCGTGGCAAATAAAGGAATTGACTAGATTGGAGGTCCAGATGGTGGGAGTGGGGGAAGTTCATCCAGCAACAATAACCCCATCAGGACGGACTGAATGGTATCAATGTGAGTCTTTGATTGTGCATCGCCTCGGTGGAATGTGAATAAGGACGAAAGGGAGGATTGTTTGAGTGTGGGAAGGAGAGAAATCTCCAAGAATGGGTGGGTTTTGTATCCTGATATATAAAATGCAGAGATGTGAGGAAGCGGGTGTTTGAAGGAGCAAAATGATCACCTCGAAGAATGTTTTCAATTTAAAAATCACTGATTCCTTCCTGCGTTCGCTAAGCACATACGATGTTAGCAAAACGTGAAACAAAGTCACAATTCAGATTCGACCTGATATCACTGTGGCGAAAACGTCAGTTAATAACTACACCAAGACCCCGGCACCACATGGGAAAACAGGATGCAAATGGAATAAGGATAGTGGCAGAGCATATGTCAAGAACGGCACCAGATGCACAAAAGAAATTCATGCCAACCAGTGACTAAGACGGGGCAAAGCAGAATTTAAACAGCCTCTACGGATTTCGAAGTATAAAAAGTCTGCCCACTCTGACTTTTCTGCAGACTGAGATTGATAGACTTCTACTAAACTTCCAAGGGTGAAGGGACAACGCAGGGTAGTTCAATAACAGTGTAGATTAATATTGGTTACTTCACCAACTTGTACACTCAAGGAAGTAACCACTGCTGCAGACGATTATATAATTCAGTAACAGGAGCAGAATCAGAGAAAGAGAGTGGCGCAGCTCCGGAGATCCAACTGAAAATAGGGATGAAATGAGTGCGCGGATGTGGATACAACGATGCAATCAGTGAGCACAAGGTCCTTCGCTGACGGTGTAGGGGCGCATGAATGCCCATGGCTGCGAGCCAAAACCTATCGGGAGCAGGTTCGATTGACATAGAACAAGGAGCATTGGGACATTAGGATGGGAGCCCCAAATTCAACTGGAGCAGCCTCTGTTGACTGGGAACATTGGGATATCAGGCTGGGGAAAGGTTACTCAGCTATTTTAATCTGAAGTGAAATAGTTTTTAGCAGAACACATGTTCGTGGATTCAGAGAGCATGTGTCACAGCAAAATTTCTTAGTTATAAAGAAAATTTCTGCAAAGATTAACACGGGGACCAGCATTTGTGCAGAGAGAAACGGGTGAATATTTTCACTTTCTGACATTTCTCGTATGGCTAACTCTGTGCTGGATTAAAATGCAAGAAGGGATTTTCAGCTCGTTTCATATTATTCAATTTAAACTAAACTTCCAAAAAAAAGATATATGCGGTCTTGTGATTAAGCACGAGTTTACCTCCAGTTATGAATGAAAAACGAGCGGATTTGAAATTCACCAGATCAGCGGTGATCCCATTGAATTGCTGAGCAGGGAGAGGGTGAATGGAAGCTTCATGACGACAAATGCATTTTCTTTATTCCCGCTCCACAAAGTGCAAGCCATTGGACTGAAGCAGTGAAGATGACTATCATTCTGGTTGTTCAACGTGTGAACATGACTGCTGTTGATCATGATCGAATTAAGATGAGAACTCTGTAGCATGCAAGGCTGAAGGACGCTTAGGGCCAGGGCCGCAATGAATGTCGCCACCCATTATAGATCAGGCGTTTGTGAGTTCTATTCCCACACAGCTTTCATTTAATGTTGGCATTTATTACACTCAAAAATTGATCTTCCTCATTGTTGAGAAGCTGAGTAGAGCTTTGAATATCAGATCTGCAGAAACCTTCAGTAAACGTCCACGAGAACATCAGAGTCAATGTCCCAGCGTCATCAAAGGAGGCGTAGCTGAAATAGTCCGACACGCTGCTCAAGTGCCCATTTCCATTTCCCAATCCCACCCACGTAATCAATGTGGCTCCGGGGAATGGCAAGGAAACAAAATAAATAGTCTCGTTTCAGCATTGAAAATCTTTCGAAATGTTTTCGGAAGCGGAATCAGAGGAGAGTAAATAGTGAACTGTTGGATGAAGCAGAGACTATCGGGACACCTTGTCTTCTTCAAGAGACTGCGACTTTGGTTTGGAGGCTATCGGAAATATTATTGATCCGGGACATTGAAAGGACTCCCGTCCGAAAAGATCTGCTTTTTCTGTTGTCACTGCCAGGAAGAAAAACACAACACTCCCTGAGCAGGACTCCAGACCAAGCTACAGCGGTGAAAGGGCCGAATCCGCATCACTGGACCATCAAAAATCAGCACTTCACTGTCTTCCGCGGGTAGAGTACCAGCCTTCAAGCTCCTTGTACGTGCTCTTCTCAGGAACAAACGCTTGACGATCCTCATCCCATTTTCTATCAGTTTCTTTTGTATGCCTTATCATGATAAATTCACGTCTGAATAACTCTGAATGTTATGTGGGTTTCCGCGTGTCCGACCTTGACAGACAGTGAATTGAGATTTACACACCCGCTGGCTGATCAAGTTTTACTACACATTGACTCAATCCTTCCTGCCTCTTACTTTAAACCTATGCTGCCTGGGGATCGATCACTCTTTCACTCCAACCATTTTATCCCTCATTATCTTGTAACTCTCAACCGTGTCTCCTCACTATTCCTCTGGTCTCAGAAAACAAAACAAACCCAGTCTGTCTAATCTCTGTTCATAACTGAACGTCTTAAACCAGACAATATCCTTGATAAACTTCTGCACCCTTTCCAGTGCAGTCACAACCTGCAATAATATGAATTGCAGAACTGCACACAATACTCTGGCTAGCTCTGAATGAGCACATGAAGTAAATGATGAAAATTGATGCAGAAACTGGTATTTTCCAAACAAAAACGTGCACTTTGCTCAATACTGCACGGTGTTCTTTTCCTGAGCCTGATGCACCACTGATCTCTGCTCCATGTCAGTAAAACCTGCTACATGGGGATTGATCTCACAACCGTGCCATCTAAATGGATTGCCTGGTTTGAATGTGTAGATAGTGGGATTGGGGAAATTCACCCAGCAACCGTGACGTCAGCAGGAACGACTGAACGGTGTCAATATGAATGTTAGATTGTGCATCGCCTCACTGAAATGGGAGGAGAGAAGTAAAGGAGTGTTAGTAATTGTGAGACGGATAGAAATCTCTGAGAAGGTGTGGGTTTGAATTTTTATATATGAAACGCAGAGGTGTGAGAGCTCGGGTACTCAAAGTGGCAAAATCATCAACATAAGAAGAATATTTTCATGTAAAAACTGATTGATTCCTGCAGAAAAAGGGAGAATTGACCCTTGGTGTACCTCAGATTGTTGCTGAACTTGCAGCATCCACGCACCACCACAGCGCCACATGGAAAGCACGATCCAAAAAGCAAGAAGGATCGTAGCAGAGTATATCTCAGGAACAGTACCACATGCACATTAGAAGCACCTGTCAAACAGTGACTGAGATGTGCGAACTCGGAATCTCCACAGCCTCTGGGGCCAATAAAGTTCAATGTTCAGCTCACTGTGAAGTTGTTGAGCACTGAGATTGATCGCCTTCGACAATGTTCGGAGGAACAGGGGATACTGCAGACTATTGGCGAAATGTACTTCTCAAGAACAATGTCGTTTAACATCGATTACATCACCAATTTCCTCACTCAAATAAGTGCCCACTGCTGCAGACGATCATATGATCCCAGTTCCCAAGCCTTGAATCAGAGAAACTGAGTGGTCCAACCACCAAGATCCAACTGGTAATGGGGAAGGGATTAACCACGCGGATGTGGCTCCAGTGATACATTTGGTGATACAATTGGACGTTACAGAGAAGGATGAAATACCGAGGTGAGGAGCTGCAACCTCACCTTGAGCAGCTTCTATTGACATGGAGCAGGGAGAAATGGTACATCAGGCTGATGGAAAGGATATTCAGTTTATTAAATCTGCAGTGAAATAGTTTTTCGAGTACACATGCTTGTGGTTTGAGTGAGCATCTTATCCAGGGAAATGTCTCAATGATAAAGGAAAAACGCTGTAAAATTCAACTCGTGGAAGAGCACCTGTGCAGGGAGAAACAGTAGGAATGTTTTCGCTTTCTGACATTTCCTATATGACTCACTCTGCACTGGGTTAGATTGCAGGAAGTGATTTTTACCTCGTTTCATATTAATGAGCTTCCGGCAAACTCACACAGGTCATTTAAGTAATCTCAGTCTCCGAAAATTAACGGGAATTTACGATTTTGAGATTTGGCTTACCTCGAGTTTTTGAAAGATAAATGAAGGAGGTGGATTTGAAGGTGATCAGATCAGCAGTGATCCCATTGAATCGCTGAGCCGACATAGGGTGAATGGAAGCTTCTCGAAGCCGAATGTGTTTTTTTTACGAAAGTCGCCACTTCTCGAAGTGGGGAGAATTGTAGTGAAGCAGTGACGGCGATTATCTTTATTGGTTGTTGAGTTTAAGAACATCACTGTTATTGCTCATGTCCGTGTTAGCAACAGGACTGAGAAAAATGCAAATAAAGAATAGAAAGGTGAAGTGTGCACTGGGTCAGTCGACCGATGGTTAACCCGACTGAATGCAAATGAGGTGTTTTTAGCTTTGAGTCCGACCTGGCTCGAGATCAATGTTAGCTCTGCATGGTGCTTGCAACCTAACTTTCCACTTTGCTTTGAAGCTGATTTGAGGTCTGGATTCCAGATGTGCTGGAACCCTCAGTAAGTGCCCCCGTGAAAATCTGAGTCAATGTCCCAGCGTGAACATAGGAGGGGAAGCTGAGATAATCCCACACTCTGTTCGTGGGCTTCATTCCATTTTACAAACCCACTGACCCAGTCAGTGCGCGTCGGGGGAATGATAAGGAAACAAAATATGTTACCCAAATTCAGCTTTGCGAATCGGAATCAGTGGAGAATGAAGGGAAAACTGTCCGACGGAGCAGGGACTGTCGAGGCACCGTCTCCTTCTTTCAGAGGCTCGGGCATTGACTCTGATGTTCTCGGGTACACGAATTGATCTGAGCCCTTGAAAAGACTCCCGGCACAGATGGTCTGTTTTTGCTTTTGTTGTTATTGTTGTCAGGAAGAAAAAGTCCCAGACTCAATTGTCAGGAAGTGAACGTGGGCTGCTGCGCTGAAAGGGCCAATCTCTCACCACTGGACCACCAGGGATAATTGAACGAGCTGACCACACTGGTGGCGTAACAGCCCTCAAGCTCCTTGTACTTGCTTTAACAGAAACAACTGCTTGACGATTCCCATCCCATTTTCCATCATTTTGCCTTGCATGGCTTTCTATCACAAACTCACATTTGAATATTTCTTAGTTTCTGCCTCCACAACCCTGACATTGAGCTCCAAATTCAACCACTCGCAGGCTGATAACGTTTTCATGTATATGTACTCAAACCTTTCTCCCTCTTATCTGAAATCTACGCCGCTGCTGATCCATCACGAGGCTAGAACAGTTTTCCATTTTGGTGTCCGTGGTTATTTTTCACACCTCAATCAGGTCACCATACAATCTCCTCTGCTTCAAGAAAAAGAACCCAAAACATTCTTAAGCAGGCAGCCCAGACCGTAACTTTACCATTTGATCCGGTAAATGCACAGTGAAAATTCCTCAGAGTAAGTGAGCTAGGTTGACTACCATGTTTTAAAAAAGACTTAAATTTATTCACAAAATTATATTATGAAACATAAATATCGGAATAACACTTCCATATTTACCAGCATTGTACTTCACTTGCCTCACTCTTTCCCACTTCTTTAACCTGTCTATATACGTCTGTGGATTTTGCTGTACCAATCATTGTGGTGTCATATGTGAACACTGGCAAAGTACAGTTGCCTCTCAATTCCAAATCATCGATATCAAACGGGACAATTGCGATTAAAACACTGGCCCCTGAGGAAAACCAGTAGCCGTTGTTTGCCAAACCCAAAAAATAACCATTTCTCTACACCTTCTGCTTTCTTTTCACGAGCTAATCATCTGTACATGCTCCTACATTACCAACGATGCCGTGCACTTTTTTCTATTGCAGCAGCCTTTTGTGCATCTTCTTGATCAATGTAACCTGGTTATTCAGATACACTGCATGCGCTGATTGTCCATTGGCCACCGCGGACATAATGCTCTCAAAGAATTCCAGGTCTCACAATGCGTCACGTGAATATGTTCAAACCGTTTCTCAGTCCGGAAAGAGAGCAAAAGAATAATGTGGCACTTGTTACAACTGAGACGACAGGGCCCAATCCAAATAGTTCTGAACTTGACATTACTCACATGAGAAAGTTCATGAAAATTGAACTAAATTATTAATTTACCTTCCAGATGGAAAAAAGGATGAGCTCATGGAGTTGCAACAATCGCTTGGAGAGATATATGGAATAAACAGGGTACTGATCACACGTCATGCCAAAATCAGAAATGTTGTTCCATTGAAGCAATCACCTTGCAGACCGAAACTTGCAAAATGGACACAGCTTCAAAAAGAGACTGCAAGCATGCTCACGGAATGTTTAAATGTCGAGAACAGCGACTCCAGCCCACGGTTGCCTCCATCCTGGGAAACCAGTGTGGCGTTTGCTCTGTGCGATTGACCAGGGAGTTGAGCTTACAGTGTTGTACCTTTATGGATTTGTTCACAGCTGCCGCAGTTCTGTGCTTAGATTGAATACGCAGGTATATTTCGACGTTTCAATGAACATGGTGACTTTCGTCCTGAGTTTCGTTCATAAACGTCATATGCAGTGTGAAGTAATGCTGCACTAATACACTCCTAATTCTTGTGTAGAATATGGGATATTTACGAGCCATAGCCTGTCACCAAACTTTAAACACTTTCTTAATCAATGCAGCATCTGGCTTTAAAATAATGTGCTATGGACTAAGTACAGGGAAATGGATTATTTTCCATTTGGTAAACCATGGACGAAATGGGCCGAAGAGCCAGTTCCTGTGCTTTATTCTTCTTGCACCTGTGAACGAGGCTCTATTCATTAAACTTGACCTTTCAGCAAAAGGAGCCATGAATAGGGACCTTTTTCACCGTTTCTCTTTCTGATTGTCCCATCCTGCTAAGTTGTCCATCATCCCGGACCCAAGAAGATCGCCATTCCCTTTCCTTTTCTTCAAATTCGAGCCTGTGCTGTCCGGTATTCGCCAAGGCCCGGATCAGTGTAACCAATTGTCTGCCTCTAAGGCGATCCCTCCTTCAAACCCCTTCCCATGCCAGTGCATTGATATCCACAGTCGCTCTCTGAGAATCTACAGATTATCTCAAAATAGTCACGCTGATTCCGTGATGTTCATCACAAGAATTAGACGTTGGTTGAAACATCACTCAAATGGTTAACAAATGTTGGAAACAGTGTCGGATGACGTTGATACCACAGATGTAGGTGATGGGGTGACTCGTTTCAAGTCACGGCTGATGTGACCTTTCCATTGCACTGCATCGTTTAAGGTGTGTATTACTCGGAAATCATGACTCGTCCTCGCACCATTTTGCAAAATTTGCAGTGTTTTCACCGCAGCGTTTTACGAAGATTTGTGGCTCACAAATCAGTTTTGCATTTTTCACAATTGTCTGCATTTTGACCCTGCCTTCCTCTTCCAGAAAGCTTGTTTTGTGAGGGGTATGGCTGGATCTGGCAGCATCCTGCAAAGAAAAAAAATAGATTACTGCTGCAATGTTTCACAACGGCAGTGAACCAAACAAAAAGCGATAATATGCATTCATCGAACTCTCCCTGTGGATCAGCACTAATAGCTGTGGGGAAGAAATGTTGCATAAGAAGCTAAACGGTGCAATTGCTGAATCAGTAAAGAAAACTCCAAAAAAAAAGCCGAGGCGATTCAGGAAAGTGCACAGCCTCAGCAGTGGGTGCGTAAGGAGTTAATACCTGTTCTTTATTAAGGATTCGCCTCTGGGGGTAAAGTCTAGTGAGAACAAACAGGGGGACTTGGACGAGAAGTTATAATTTTGAGAGACATAGCATCGAACCAGTGGCTGGTAGTAAGGGATCAGCGAATTTACACTCTTACTGATTTGTTCCTCGAAAGTGTGCGAATTTATGGGATAGGTGGACAGGAATTTAGCGTTCCCTATGTAAGATCAGATTAGACTGTCAGCTGAAGACTGGGGAGTTTACAGTGATAGTGTTTGACAGAAGTAAGTTCCAGGAATTCAGGTTGTTCTTGGTCATGAGTTAAGAAGGTTCAAGGTGGGAGTGACTCCATTTCTTGTGGAGAAGTCCAAGGAAGATCAAGAAACCGAGGAGATAAAACGGAAGTAAACTGGTATTTTCCCAGATTGTGTATTAACCAGATCCAATATCAGAAGTCACCGCACGAGCAAAAACTAAAGAGACAGTTGAATGTACGGTGGTTCAGATCGTGGACACCCTGTTTGATGTAATAGCGATGGATAAACGTAAACACAGAGGGTCAGATATCTTCCATTCATATTCCGAAAAGGAGGCAGAGGATATTCCTGAGGGTCATTATCTAAGAGCTAAAATCCTTAGACGGAAATGGAGACCAGGGCAGTTTAGGCGCAGAGGAGAAATAGGCAGAAGTGGACCAGATTGTGTAAACGGTAGGATTTGGATCGAAGGTGTTACTGGCACCACATGACCTAACTGTAGAAAGTCACCTAGATGTACGAAAGACTCAAGCCCTTGTATAAAATAATTTTCATTGGGCGAGAATGCACAAGGATATGGATAATTTTTCCCATACGTGTCAGACATGCCAAATGGCAGTTAAGCCAGAGGCGATACAAAGACCAGCGCCTTTGTTCAAAATCCCGCATTTGAAGAACATTTCACGCGGGTTTTATTGATTGCGTAGATCCTCTGCTGAGAACTGACAGTGGGAACCAATATTTTCTAACCATAATGGATGTAGCTCCATTACGGAGTATCAAGGCAAAAAGATTAGTCGAGGTGTAAGGGAAATTAGTTCACAAGCCATGGATAACCCAGATAGATTAAATTGTACCAAGGGTACTTTACTGCGAGGCTGTTAAAAGGAGGTCATGGATAGCTTTGGTATACAGCAGTTTAAATCAAGTTTGTATTAACCTGAATCCCAGGGAGCTTTAGAAAAGTAGCCTCAGACAGTGAAGACCATGTTGAGAGCATACTGTCGGGGTTACCTGAATAACTGAGACAAACGTATCTCATTCGTTTCATTTGCCATTCGAGATGCCCAAACGACTCTACTCACTTTGCAAACTTCGATTTAATGTTCTGACATGAAGTGAAAGGCCCTTTGAAATTAATTGAAGAGAAATTGACAGGACCAAAGTAATGGATCTCTCACTTAGATGACGTATCAGAGATGAGAGATACATTAAATCATGTAGGGGAGTTAGTTAAACACCGAAAGAGGGTACAACCAACAATGAAGCAGGTTGCAGATGAAAACACTGTGCCTCGGAGGTTTTCCCGGGTGATGGCGTATTACTGTTGTTACCAGTTAGGAGCTTTCTTCAAATCCAGTTTTGTTGGCTCTTATCAAAGTGAAGAAAGCTGAGTCAGCTGAACTATCTCGTAAAGGTGCCAGACAGAAAAAAAACCTGTGTATTGAATGTGACGAGAGCATGTTGAAACCATAATATACAGGAGAGAAAGAACTGGAGAAACAGGTTTTAGTTACTGCCCCGCAGAAAGAGGAATCAAATTCAGGTATTGTTGATTTTGATGTGCCTTAAACTAATGTTTAAAAAATGAAAAAACTTGGAGGAGTGGGATAGGTTAGTAAACTATCTGTCGCAGGCGCAAAGAACCCAATTGAAAGGTTTGTTACGGCAGTATGAGGACATATGTAGGAATCAAAGAGGAGGACTAATGCTATTGTTCAGGGAATGATGATCCGATAAAATAACACTCCTATTGGGTTAATCGTTTCAAACTCAGACAGGTCTTGAATGAGGCATGCTCAACGACGATGCCATTGAACAATGCCTGCGAGAGTGGAGTTCACTGATCGTCTGAGTTACCAAACCCGGACGTGACTCAGCGACTTTGCTTGGATTATCAGAAGGTCAATACTGTAACAGAATTGGACGTATGTGCAATACAGCGATTGGAGAATTGTGTTGAGAAAGTTGGACAAGTTAGTCAAATCACTAAGTTATACTTTCTGCGTGGTTATTAGCAGGTAACTTTACCAGAAACGGCGAAAGAAATGTCTGTGTTTGCATACTCAAATGGGTTATATCAAACCACATTGATACACCCGCCACGTTCCACACCCTCATGAACAGAGTTGTGACTGCGTTAATACACTGTGCAGTCTATTTAGGTGTTGTAAGTGCAGGACAGACAACACCGTATAAATGGCAGAACTGTTGAATGACTACAAATGGCAAAACCGGTAATAAACTTAAACAAAACTGAATTCGTGAAAGAAGAGATGACGTTCTTGCTACATACCATCGGTCATGGAAGGTTAACCCCACGGAATGCAAGGACCAAGGCCATCAAGGAATTTATTCAACCAAGTTCGAAGAATGAAGTGCTTCGATTTTTGCAACTAAGCAGATCCTGTCAAAAGATTGTTCAAAAGCCTTGTGCAGTGACACAAATAACAGATTTGATGAAGAAGAACAGAACAGTAAGGTGGATATAACAATGCCCGGATGCATTTGCACCTTTAGAAGCAATGTTAAACAGGACACCAGATTTAGCTGCACCAAACCTTTCGAACCCCTCAACGTTGCCCTCGATGCTAATGACACAGGAGTTAGAGCTGTATTGCTACAGGAAGGTAATGATGGAATTGAACAGCCACTTGGTTACTTTTCCAGAGGAAATACTCCACGATCGAAAAATAACCACTGTGCTTGGCCTTGGCTTTGCAACATTTTAATGTGCACGTTATGAACAATTTGTCAGAGATGGTCCTGTTCATGGATCACAATCTCCTGCCATTCTTGGAACGCTTTACAAATAAGAATATGAGAATGCTTCATTGGAGTCTCATGTAGCAGATATTTAATTTACAAATCCTGAATGCTGTGAGTCGTAAGAATTAAGCGCAGATGCGCTTTCGCAAATTGAACTGATAAAGTATACACATGTAGTTATATGTCTGTCATGGGAATGTGGTTAAGGAATACAAAAAAAGAAGCCACCTTTTCAACATGATGGTTCATTTTTTCTTTAGTGGAGGTTGGTAAAGTTATAAATATGTCCTGTAACGTTAATGGAGCTGAAACTTCTGACTTGCAAAGAGTGTTGTGAAAGATTTAACAATGTAACCATTTGGTTGTGAAACAAATACCTGGAGCAGCAGTGTCATGGTATACAACGAATTCAAATTCGCACAATCAGTTTAAATTATAGCCAAGAATCCAAAATCCAACCGAATTTGAATGTTACTCTTTTGTGTTACATCGTACCACTGAGTCGGTCCGATGTTTTGTGGGTTCACCACCAGGACTTGAACAGTTTGGGTCTTGGATTTGTGATTTGAATACGTTTAGACAGATTCAGTCTGTGATTTGGACAGAGTTGTGCATATTTGCCTTGCAGATTACTGCCACAGATATTGAAAAGGAAAGTAGGTGAGATATTTTCTTTACTTTCTGTGACTTGTGGTTGTTTCAATTAAAGGTGAGGGAAGTGGCTCTTCAAATTTCGAAAGAGGTGTTGGGATTTGAAGATGATTCTCAAATTTGCCATGAATTTTTGAAGGAAAGAAAAATGTCATACTTTTAGAACAGAAAAGTGCAGCCAAACACCAACAGACTGCCACCAGGATCATTCTCTGAAAGGTACCTGGCTGTCAGAAAATTGTGTAGCAGACCGAAGATGACCTACAGGAACATACACAGGAGGGTCAACACGGAAGACGACAATTGGCTTTGTAAATAGATTTTTCATAAATTTAAGAGTGAACTTTCATACCATTATTGTATAATGGCAAATATAAAAAACAGATTTAAGAGAAAGGAGTTGTATTGGGTCGTTGTCTAAAGTTCCCTTTTGGACTTAAACAATAATATTATTATTATTTTCTTTAAATAGTTTTATTTGGGATAGCTCTCCCCCCCCCATCCTCGAAATTTAGCAGATTATGGCAGGAGGTGAGATTTCCAGCGTGTCCGGTTTAAATTAGCACAAGGTTTAACCCGTGTCGTAACACTTTAATTATTAAGTATTAGAAAATAAAATAATGGAGAAACTTAGCGTGTCTGGCAATGGCTACGTAATGAGAAAACAGTAATATTTAGAAACGAATATGGATCGTCTTAATTACTGATAGGAATCGAAGCATTAAGTTTTTTTTTAAAAAGCACAGTTGCAGATGCATGTATCTGTATGGAAAAAAGGTCTAGATTGGGATAGATTGCAACAGGAGAACGTATGACCTTTGTGCCCAAATCATAAGAAAGAAAAGCGATGAAAATGGTCAGAAAAGAAATTTGGAAACGTAAATTACGCCTAAATATGAGATGTGAAAATGAGAAAATCTATCTGTTACACTTGTAGCAATACAAAGCAGAAACACTGAGATATGCTGTGTGGGATTGACATCAACAGAAGTTGTTCTGTGAAGTTACTCAGCTGAAAATTGAGTGCAAGATGAACAGAGGTGCCTTAAAGATAACGCAACATATTTACCCTCAGCATGCCTTGAGCTTTCTCAACATTGTAATTTCAGAGTTAAAGAGCAAAGAACTGTTCAGCACAGGAACAGGAATTCCCATGACTTCCCTGACACAAAATGCCTTTCGAGACAAAACTTACTTTGCCTCTCCGTGCTCCGTATCTCTCCATTCCTCGCCTGTTCATATATCTGGCAAGATGCGTCTGAAACGTGGCCATTGTTTCCGCCTTCATCACTGCTCTTGATGTGCGTTCCGGACACTTAGCACCCTCTGGGGACGAAAGCGAAACACGTGTCTC
Organism: Chiloscyllium plagiosum; assembly: GCF_037043375.1. Lineage (NCBI taxonomy): Eukaryota > Metazoa > Chordata > Chondrichthyes > Orectolobiformes > Hemiscylliidae > Chiloscyllium > Chiloscyllium plagiosum. The sequence continues at coordinate 10,824,135 of NW_028270190.1, forward strand.
TCATCTAATTTTATCTTAAACATTCTCATCTGAAGCCTGTGTTCACAAGTAATTGGTATTTCAAACTTGGGATGAAAAAAATCAAATTATTAATTAAACCAATGCCCTCGAAATGTTCTAAGCTCTTCATAGATTGCCAGTCATCCTCCAATTTTCAATTCAATACAATCAGTTTAATTTTTCCAAATCTAACGCCATAGGTAATATATTGCTAACTGGGCAACATCCTGATGAGTCAGCTATGTAGCCTCACCAAAACATCCACATTCTTCTCATCGTGTGACGTCAAGAACTGTACTCAATATTCTAAATGTGGCCGAACTAAATGTCTATAAGTATACAACAATACTCGCCAAATTTTCAGGCGTGTGCTGCACTAATATAGACAGGCATGACATATGCATTTGTGACGACCTCACCTAAATCTATTGCCACTTCCCGGAAACAGCAGACCTCTAAGCCAACATCTCTTTGTCTGTTGATGACAGGTTTGATGCAACTAACCGATTCCTTCATCTACCGTTAGATATCTCAATTACATCACCTCAAACAGTAGTTTCTCCACGCAGGTCTTGAGCCTTTTGACGCCCTGCTGTGTCCTTGGCAAACATCCTGACAGTCCTCAGGTCCCACAATCTTGATGTTAATGGCAAGCTTATTAAACAGGATACCTGAATTCTCACCCAAATCATTTTCAGGTGTCCCAGAAGTAATTCTTATGGAACATACTTGTCAACATTTCCAACCTGAAAATAATTGTTCCATTGTACCTTCCGTCATCCATTGCTCAGCATTTTCTGAATCCATGTTCTTCTCTCACAGTAGATCCCACGTAACTTCAGATTTTGCATCGGCCTAACTTAAGAGACTTTGTCAAACGTCCTCCAAACGTCCACAGAGGCAACATATATTGCTCTGTGCTCGTTAATCATTTTGTCATTTCCTCAAAAACAAACTCAATCTAGTTTGTGAGATCCGAAATTCTCTGCTCAAGGCTATTTGTCTATTCCTAATAATCAGGTGGAGGTGCTGGTGATGGGACTGGGATAGACGAAGTTAAATGTCATGCAACACCAGCTTTCAGTCCAGCAGGTTTATTTGGAAGCACGAGCTTTCAGACCCTTGCTCCATCATGAGGTCGTTTTCCGAGTGGACAATTAGACACAGAACTTATCGCAGAAGATTACAGTATCATGCAACACAGGGGATATATTAAACATCCCTACATTGTTCTTAAGTCGTTCATGTAAAATAATTAAAGCTCTGTGAAAGCTTCAACTTTCAAATAACCTTACTGGACTATAGCCTGGCATTGTGAGAGTATTTCAAATATGTTCATTCGTCTATTCTAAATGTGAATAACTCAAATCTTAAAGAAATTTCTACAATAATTTACCTGCTATTATCGTAAGACTTGCTGGCCTGTAATTTCACGAATCATTCCTGTTGGAAATGTGAAAAAAAAATGTTGTTCGTCTCCAAGCCTCTGGCACGTCCACTTTGACAAAACATGATATAACTATTTCACGCAGATCCGCAGTAATTTCATCATTTGACTTCTTCAGCATTCCATGATGTATGTCATCAGGTCCTGGGGACTTGTCTACTGTGGAAAGGAGCATTAACCGGTGAACCCCAGGCACCCTACATCAAGCAAGGCTATCTTTCCAGGTGGTTATACTATCAAATAAGCGTCGTAAAAGCTGGAAATTACTATAAATCAGATGCCGGCCTTTCAGTTCTTCATGTGTGTGCAAGCTTCCAACTGATTATTGCCTATTAATATTCTCCTGGGTTCCTCCCATATACTGACACATTTTTTCTTCTCGAATGAAAATCCAACTTTCTCTTGACTACATCGACAATACCGTCTTCCCCGGCACTCTTCGGTCATGGATGAAAGGTGTTGAGCACTCGCTGTGGAAATATATTTCATGTGATTAAAAGGAAGTGTCATGGATGTCATTTGTTCACAACTGAATAGCATCACTTTGGTCAATGGATTTGTTCCTGGTAAAAAAGCATGGAAGCAGACACGGAGTGCAGAAGCAGGAAACAATAGCAAAGATGTGAATAAGAAACTTCAGCAAATAATCTGGTGAGAACGATCACCAAAAGATGTAGATTCAATATTATAGATGAGGAAAACATAACTACATATGAATTCTGGACATTACTTCTGTAATTTTGTAATCTACGTCTCTGTAAACTCCGCAACGCTGACTGCATTTTCACAATCGTATGCCCTTAAATTTCTAAAGATGAAAAAAGCACATCAAATCAGTGTGTTCCTTCTCTCTGTTTAAATCTGATGCATTTAATTGATATTATCTGTTCTCAATCCGCACAGCTGAGATATCCTGGACTCTGAGCAGCATGAAGCATAGGTTTTCCACAGTGTGGAAACAGGCCATTTAGAAAACTCACGCGGACTCTCTGAAGTCCACATCTATTATATGAAGAGTATCTCACTCAGATTCATCCCCGGACCATCCTTGTAACCCTATATTTCCCTTTTCTTACCTATATGTTCCTTGACACTATGGACAATTTAACATGGCCAAGCCACGTAGGACGTGTTTGGTTTGCGGGAGTAATCCGAGGTCATGGAGAAAAGTCACGCAGACATGGGAAGAATATAAATACTCCACACATACATTCGCCAGAGGCTGGTATTGAAACAGAGCTGTGGCGCTGTGAGGCAGCAGTGCTAATCACTGAGCCACTGCGTCCCCCCCGAGTCTATGTGATAGAGACAAAAACTAATGTCTCCAGAATATCATTACAGAAACCTTCTTCCCAAACTCCCTCCAATTTTTAATCTCGTATACCATGTCATGTCCAGATTATCACTTCCCTATTATCAATTAGATTACCTGTTATCTCGTCAGGTCAGTAAATAGACATGAATATATTTTGATCTGAAATTAAGCCACTGAATTGGATGAATGTGGCATAATTTTCCATTCACATATGTGGACTGGTTATCCCTCAAAAATATATAATTTCAAAGCAACAACATAGTTCTGATATTTTGGAGTCGAAGTGTTTCCAAAATATTCGATGGATATAAAAATTGTGTACGTGATTATACTGTCTACACATTCTCCCACACAGAGATAGATATTACCAACACTCCACACTTCTGGTAGAACTCCATATTTATGTAGGATGGACTGATTATCGACAGTCCCTCTGTCCATAATTACTTCCATGATCAATCCGAATAAATTCTAACCAGACTGATTAAAAATATTTTCACTTCATAGGGTTATAGACCATGCCAGAACCACAAAATAGTTGTCAAGAATGTAGGTCAGGCAATAACTGTTTTAAGCAGATATACTTTGGATATTCCAGGGGTAATGAAATTAGTCAACCATTCAGTTTTAATCAAAACAGAATACATTTAGAAACTACTGAATGAAACACGAACAAGACGTATGGCATTTAGAATAATTTAACCTTTCTGAAATCACATTCTTATCTGTCACAATTTAATGATACCGTTACAGATAATTGCAACAGTTGCAAAAATACACGTTTGGCAAAAGAAAAAAATGAATCAAACACAGATTCTTCCAGGAGAGATATCAGAAAGACAGAGAGAGAGAGAGAGGATCAGCATGAAACTGCTCCTTTTTGGGAATCAGCAGCTTCTCTGGGTATGCATTTAAAACTTGGTCAGCAGCTGCAAACAAAACAGCTGGATTAAACGGAAAAGAGCCAAAACTTGCACTGGTCGAGCAGCCACTCATCTTTTGTTGCACACGACGTTTTCGAAAAATAATTGAAGGAGATTGCACTCATATCCGAAACTTTGCCTTTATGGCCCCTCTGGAAAAAAAGCTAACGAAAACATAACCTTATTAAAGGAGCTGCAGTGTAACAATAGATTTTTTTAAAATTGAAAAGGTTAACTAAAACTTTTCTGTACGATGAGGTGATTATTGTCAGTCTCTATGGATCCTAATTCTCTCAGAAGGATTCCATCGTCTATTAATAGTCGACACCTATCGCTGTTTTCCCCCAAAACATCAGCGGCAGCATCACGTGCGACATGATAAGGAATCATCAGCTGCATAGAGAGGGACAGAAAGACCAGAATCTGACAGCAACAGACTGGAATTTTAAAGCAATGGATCGAAGTTTGTCTTTAGGTATTTACTATCTTTCTCAAGGTGTGCCATCGTTAGCAATGCGGATAAGGTTTATACTTTGGGTGATGCAAGCTGGTTACTATCCAATCCTCGCTATTGTTGGTCTCCCTGGTAAGTTACTTCATCTGAATATTAGTTCAATAAAGAGGCGGAACTTGCTTAATGAAGTCGTTATTAAAACGCTGAAAAGATGGATACAATTGCCATTATTTCGACCCGCAAACCCCACTTTGATTAAGCAAGTCCAACTCCATTGTCTGAAGAGGAACCAAACTGTTCAAAACACGATCAGTGTTATTGCTCTCAATTGACTTTATTTTTGTCGCCATAATTGTAGTCAGCCTTGATCCCTTTCGCTGCCTGGTCGATATTAACCCAAGTTTCAACTTTGTTCTCACTCCAGCTGCTGACCAAATCTTCTTTGTTCTCTTTGTTGTGACCAGACACGAATGTTCCAATTCTCTTCTCACGACACGACCACCGACACGTAAATCGCCTGGAAACTATAACTATTATGAAAGACAACAAAAAATTCATGAGTCCCTTCCCTATGACCTTACCATCCTATCAAAATCACTTTCATTTTCGTATGCATCCACTTCGCTGTCGAAGTGTCTTTTTTATCTCTCTCTCTCTGTTTGTGTGTGTGTGTGTGTGTGTGTGTGTGTGTGCGGGCGCCTGCGCATTGTGTGTGTGTGTGTTCTGCCCTTTAACTTGGTTCTTTGCTTCACGGACAACCTTTTTCAGACATTGGAACTGCTGATCTGCACAAAATCGTGCGAGCTACGCTGCCAACCACTTCTGTGGACAAACGAACTGTTCATTTTGCAGGTTGAGAGGAGAAAGTGGTCATGATTCATCAGAACAGAGGATGAATAGAAAACACGGAAGATAGAGCAGGTGAGGTTTCCAATAATTCCTGAGATGGCATCCCGTGCATGCGCAGCAGTTGATGTCCTTCTCTCATGGAGATTTAGGGGAGACGCTGTGAATGGTTTGTTGTACAACTGTTAAGTAGATTCAATGAAGATCTGGAAGTTAACTGTCAATTTGAGCAAACGGTGAAACGGGGACAAACTTCCTTTTAAAAGTGAGGAGGAGGAAATGTGATAACCAACGTCCTCTAAATTTTCCAGGAAAACTTTTCAATTTAGCGATAATCCAGGAGTCCAGTGTAACACAAATGTCCTCCGGAAAGAAGTGCTTTCAAAGCTGCCACATCCCGTTCAACAAACTTGGTGTCTCACACGACGGTGATGTCGTTGATGCCCACGGCCACAAAAGTTACCGTTCCCTTGATTTTCCATGAACCCCAAGTTCCAAGGCAGAAGTGGGAATATCCCTGTATGTTGTCCAATAATTTTTCGAAATGTTGAACGTCATGATGCCTGGCGGAGATGAAGATACTGTTTCTGTCTTAATCAAGGGCTGTCGAAAAATTTCCAGTCGCATCGGTAAAAATTTCCAATCGCATTTGTTTTCTTTTTTTATATAAATTCGTTAATGTGAGGTGAGTTTCATTTACCGAGCCAAAAGTTATATTTAGTCACTAGTTGTCTCAGGAAAAATAGTATTTGCTGCGTTAATGATCTGCTGCCGTTCTCCTCAGGATGGACGTGCTTGTTGGTTTCGACCGTGCTGTCACAAAACGTTTATTGATTTTTGCAGTGCACGTAGCAAACAGAACTCGTAAGGAACTGCTTGAAGTTAGTAATAATGAAAATAAGGTAGTTGAGAAAGAAATCGTGTCAGAACATGTGTAGAGACTAATGATCGACCATGTGATTGGAAAAAATTATGACACATACAAAATTATGTGGTTAAATGTGAAATTATTATCGATTAATTGCATAGAATTAATAAGAGTCCACAGTGACATAAAAAGCAGTAGGATCCAAATGTTCTCATGCGAGAATTTTAAGCCATGTTTGTACAGATGTAGTAAGTAATAAGGAAGATTCATCTGTTATTGTAAGCAGAATTGAATATACATTTAGAGCACAAAGATGTAATATCCAGGATTCCAGTCATTTCATAATCTCAGTTGGCTGTGAGTTGGATTCGCAATACAGAATGATGATCATTGTATGATTTGAATTCCCGCTCCAGCTAATTTGTTTAAGTGTTGAATTCATTGAAGAGCTCGGCCCTAATGATTATCTAAACAATGAACAGAATATTATGTTCATGGTAGCATTTCCACGTTGGGCGCCCTGTCACTGGAGAATTCCAGACGGATCGAAGCTGGGGCTTACATTATTTTGAGTTTGAATCACAAAAAAAGAAACCTTGCTTCTAAGTCCCGTTGGTACTTCGGCATGGAAATGCATTATTTGTCATTAATTCAAAGCAGTGGTGCATACAGATCATGTCATAAGTATACCAGCCTCTCTCTGACCACAGCTGCAACACGATGAACAGTTATGGTCGTCATATGTAACGAAATAGATCCTAGTGATTTAAGAAGCACAGGACGTATGCCAGTGAAGGTTCAGAAAGGTTATCGAGGATGTTAAGGTGCTTACATCCGATCGAACTTGATAGTTTGAACATGTATTCATTGGAGTTTGTGAAAATAATAAAAGACCAACATGAGGAAGAGAAATAGAAGACTATTTGTGCGCTTGTCAGATAGTTGTCAAAAGATGATTTCACCTTGCGGGAGATTCTGTGTCTGGAGAAAATATCTTCAGATTAAATCATCGCATTTATGACATAGACATCGAAAACTTCTTCTGTCAGAGAACAGTGGAATAAAAGGTTTTCCAAGGTTTGTCTGGAATTATATTCAATCTTGATGGTGGACAGATGTTCAAGTACTCTGGGAATGAAGAACTAAGAGTATAGGATAGAGAGTTGCATTTGAGAATGCAGGGATTACTAGAACAACAACTGAGGTGGGAATTGACGTTCAGTTCACCACGTTTCGTCCAACTTTGCTTCGACAGATGGCTATGGTGATAAGGATCGGGAGTGGGATTAGAGAAGTAGCACTTGAGGGAATTTGTGTCCAGGGATTTGGCGAATGGCTGTCTTATTCTTTGTACAGTTCTATGATCCAATCGTCAAATCAGACACGATGTTGGCGAGCCGGTTTGGTGGTCTGAAAGAATCATTTCTGAAGCTATCTTTTAATGTCGTACTCTGATTTCGTGGGGCATTGATGGAGTAAAACTGGAGAAAATGCTTCAATTTACGTATGATTCGAACTCCCTGTCTCGACATCAGGCCTTTCCATTCCAAATTGCGGTTACTTTCTTCTTCTTAAATGCAGCGATGTTTTCCAATTTTGTGCTTGGAAAGGTAGTGGAGGAAATACCCATTCATATTTTTAGGGCCAGGTCGATCGGTTGTCCTTCGTCAAAGGGGTGAAAGGTTATCAAGAACAGGCAGGAATACGGATTGAACGTTATTGTCAGGTCAAGTATGATCTAATTGAGTCGGGTGCAGGCTTCAGAGACTGAATGACTTACTGGTCATTATGATGCGTGTGTTTGTCTGTACAGAAAGAAAAGATTCAAAACCGCCATATACATGGAAGTAAACAAAGGAATATGAAACCTTCCGTCATTGATATAAAACGGATGAGCCATACATTAAATAAAATGTAGCTGGAATCATCACAAGATGAAAACTCATTTTCATGGACATAGTGTTAGGACAGTGGAGACATTTCCAAACGTCAATACTTGCCCCGCACTCTCTTCTAAACTCCCATACAAACGAGGTCGACTTTCCTCATGAAAAAGCTCATGCATGTCTGGCACGAATGAAGTACATTTTCTCTGGAATGTATTCACAGCATGTACGTAATTAACAGAATTATTGAGCAAAAGTGAACAGGCGATTCATGATGTGGTTTCTGGATCACAGTACCTTTACTCACATGGACAAAACACTGCCGGTAAATTGTCAGTGAGGGATGTAGATTGCATTTTTTTTCCTGCTCTTCGGTTATTTTGACAATCAATGTGGTGAAAGTTATATTATTATCAAAGTAGTTCCATCCTTATCACAACCGTCAAATAAATGATTTAACTAACTGGAAGATATGTGATGATAAGTTCACTTCTCCTTCTGGCTCATAATGGGATCCAAGTTCCATCTGATCTTCTCAATCTCGTCAGTGCTTAGTGAGATTTTGATCCATCTTTGAATCGATGACTGAACCTGGACCATTAAGTCTGCAGAGCTCGGTCTTCTACTTCACACAGAGATGAGTTTCTGATCACATTTGAAGTCGGTTAGCACAACCGCATAATTTGACCACCATTACTTCACCAACCTCTGTCGATGTCTATCTTCCTCTATGACTGCAACATTCATGCACGTCAGTTGCAGCTGCAGACTCACTTGTTCCAATACACGTCTCAATGACATTCTGCACAACCCTCTTCAGCTCATCCACAACTCTTGTGCCTAGAACCAAATTACACAGAGTACTGTTCACCCATCACTTCTCCCCTCACTGACCGACACTGGCTTTCGTTATGCTAACATTCCGACATCGTTTGCATGCTCATTTTGACCCTTTTCCTTTTCCGAAATTATCCAAATCTGTTTTTCCGAGTGAATGCCCTTTTTCTTTATTTCTTTCCTTGACCAGGAACTTGGACTCTGTCGAGTTAATAGTGCTGGATTGAGAAAGTTCGGAAAGAATGATATTGTGCAACGTGTATATTCACTTCCCATTGTATGCTAAGGAGTTTCCTGTCGAACAGGCTGTTTGTGTCCTTGTGACACTCCTCTTTGTTCTGCTCTTCTTATTTGATGGTCTGCTTGTTATTTTGAATTAATTATGCGTTCACTCAAATAAGGAAGCCACATTCCTCGCCTCCAACCCATATGCCTCAGGTTGTATGTCTGGCAAGTAATAGTAGCTAAGCAGAAACGAGGGTATGTTTGAAATACTTATTGATTATGTAAGGTTGGAAAATAGACTAAGGGGAAAGTCAGCTGATGAACAGAAGCATATATGTCAAGAAATGTTACATAACTCTTCGCTCATAATGTCAGAAAGAATAAAATTAGATGACAGATCACACAAGATTAATGAATGTGGTTTTTGAATCTTGAATTAAAAAAAAACATATACTAGCGTCTGGCAACTGGTGTAAGGCCTGATGACTGGAATTAGTTATGGATCCAGCAGCAATGGCTGAAAACATCATCATTAGTGGAAACTTTAATGAAGAAAGCAAATCCTTGAGAAGTATATTCAGATACTTGGAGATTACGACCAGCAAGTTGCAAACGTGAAAGCGTAAATGACAAATACTTAAAATCAATATTTAAAAAAAAACCCAAGAAGTATCATATGTGTGAAACGTATGAAGGATTTTTTTAATCATTCATTTGCAGGATGTGAGTGCTGCTGGCTGACCACTATTTATTGCCTTTTCCCAGTTGCTTTGAGAAAGTGGTTGTGGGCTGTATTCTACCTGCTGTGCGTTGACCCATAACGAGATTAGGGTGGGAATTCCAGGATTTTCACCGAGCGACAATGAAGTCAGGGAGATAGACTTCCAATTCAACATGGTGACTGGCCTGGTGGGATGCTTGCAAGTGATTGTCTTCCCTTGCATATGCTGCCATTTTCCTTCCAGACGGAAGCAGTCGGTGGTTTGGAAGGTGTTCTCTGATGATCTTTGTTGAACTCTTTCAGTGGCCTCTTGCATTTCTGGACATGGTTGCTACTGCGCATCAGTAGTGGAGAGAATGAATGCTTGTGGATGCGTTGTCAATCAAGCTAGCTGCTTTGTCCTGCATGATTTGAAGCTTCTTAATTGTTGTTTGCAATGCACACAGACAACAAAGTTCCGTGTATTCAGTCGCACTCCTGACTTCTAAATGTAGTTGTGCGTTTTTTTTTGGTCGGGACGGAAGGAAGGGCAGGAGGTGAAATAATTGCTACGGTATTCCTATCTTCTAATGTGTTCTTGTAGCCGCTATGTTTATGTGGAGTTTTAGATGTAGGTTTACTCGAGGAGCTGAATGTTTCTTTTCCAGACGTTTCATGACGTTACTAGGTAACATCTTCAGTGGACATTATGCAAAGCAATGCTGAAATTTCCTGCTCTCGATATATTTGGTTTCTTTGGGTTGGTGATGTCATTTCCTGTGGGTGAAGTCACTTTATGTTCCTTTTCTCAGGGGTTGGTCCAACTCGATATGTTTGTTGATAGAGTTCTGGTTGGAATGCCATGCTTCTCGGAATTTTCATGCATGTCTTTGTTTAGTATATTAGCGGGTTTGTGGGCTACCATGATGACAAGGGGTCTGATTCGAAATCGCCGGACTGTGTTCATTAGGTATCCATTCTTTTTGAACACACAAACCAGGAGTCCCCCTCAGACCCATAGTCTGGCTACCAATGTCTCAGCAACAAACATAAACAAGAAGACAAAATGGGTCCATAAACCTTAGCCACTCTCCCTTACATCAAAAACTTCTTGGAAATAACTGCCAGACTCCTCAGACCTCTTGGCATCATGGTCGCCCACAAACCACCAACACACTGAAATAGCAGCTAATGAACTTGAAAGACCCGATACAGACAATGAGCAAAACTGACGTAATTTACAAAATACCATGCAAGGACTGTAACAAACAATACATTGGACAACCAGGCAGAAAACTAGCCACCAGGATATATGAACACCAACTAGCCACAAAAAGACATGACCTTCTCTCACTAGTATCCTCACATACGGATGAGGAAGGACACCACTTCGACTGGGTTAGTACATCCATCCTAGGAGAAACCAAACAAAGATATGCACGAGAATTCCTAGAAGCATGGCATTCCAACCAGAAGTCTATCAATACACACATCGATTTCGATCCCATCTACTACCCCCAGTGAAAAGAAACAGGAAGTGACTTCACCACAGGAAATAACATCACCAAAGAAATGGCATCACCAACCCAAATAAACCCAAACATATAAATAGAAAGCAGGAGGTTTCAGCAGGTGTTACCTAGTATGGTCATGAAACGTCTGGAAATGAACCTTTCAGCTCACCGAGCAAACCTATATACAAAATCTCAATCAAAGATACAAACCCTCTCAAAACTAACTTTTTGTGGAGTGTCCAGTGAGTTCCTGTTCAATGGTAAACTACAGGGTGTTGACAGTGAAGGTTCAAAAATGGTAACACCATCGCATACCAAAGGGCGGTGAATTGATTGTCTTTACTGATGATGGTCATTTGTGTGGTGCAAATGTTACTTGCCACTTTTCAGTCTGAGACTGGAAAGTGTACAGATCTTTCTTGCACATTAACACGGAGATCTTCTTGCATTTAATCATGATCTTGTCACATGTTGAGGGAGAATATATTGGACAACAGAATGAGAGTACAGACAGACTATTCACTGAGAGACGGTGACCTGTTTCCAGAGTTTATTTTTCGGAACATAGAACATAGATCATAGAACAATACAGCACAGAATAGGCCCTTCGGCCCACGATGTTGTTCCGAACATTTGTCCTAGCTTAAGCACTCATCCATTTACCTATCCAATTGCCACTTAAAGTTCGCCAATGATTCTAACTCTGCCACTCCCACAGGCAGCGCATTCCATGCTCCCCCCACTCTCTGGTTAAAGAACCTACCACTGACATCTCCCCTATACCTTCCTTCCTTCACCTTAAATTTATGTCCCCTCTGTTGTACCCGGGGAAAACGTTTCTGATTGTCTACTCTATCTATTCCCCTGATCATTTTATACACCTCTATCAAGTCACCCCTCATCTTTCTCCGTTCCAATGAGAAAAGGCCTAGCACGCTCAACCTATCCTCGTCCGACCTATTCTCCATTCCAGGCAACATCCTGGTAAAATCTTCTCTGCACCCTCTCCAAAGCTTCCACATCTTTCCTAAAGTGAGGCGACCAGAACTGCACACAGTACTCCAAATGTGGCCTAACCAAAGTCCTGTACAGCTGTAACATCACTTCATGACTCTTGAATTCAATCCCTCTGCTAATGAACGCTAATACACCATAGGCCTTCTTACAAGCTCTATCCACCTGAGTGGCAACATTCAAAGATCTATGAACATAGACCCCAAGATCCCTCTGCTCCTCCACATTACTAAGAACCCTACCGTTAACCCTGTATTCTGCATTCTTATTTGTCCTTCCAAAATGGACAACCTCACTTGGCAGGGTTCAACTCCATCTACCACTCCTCAGCCCAGCTCTACATCATATCTAAGTCGCTTTGCAGCCGACAACAGCCCTCCTTCATTATCTACAACTCCACCAATCTTCGTATCATCTGCAAATTTACTGACACACCATTCGACTCCCTCTTCCAAGTCATTAATAAGTTACAAACAGCAGAGGACCCAGAACTGATCCCTGCGGAACTCCACTTGCAACAGGGCTCCAGGCTGAATATCTACCATCTACCACCACTCGCTGACTTCGACCGGTTAGCCAGTTTTCTATCCAACTGACCGAATTTCCCTCTATCCCATTCCTCCTGACTTTCCGCATGAGCCTACCATGGGGAACCTTATCAAATGCCTTACTAAAATCCATGTATACTACATCCACTGCTCTACCCTCACCCGCATGCTTGGTCACCTCCTCAAAGAATTCAATAAAACTTGTAAGGCAAGACCTACCCTTCGCAAATCCGTGCTGGCTGTCCCTAATCAAGCAGTGTCTTTCCAGATACTCATAAATGCTATCCCTCAGTACCCTTTCCATTACTTTGCCGACCGCCGAAGTAAGACTAACTGGCCTGTAATTCCCGGGATTATCCCTATTCCCTTTTTTGAACAGGGGCAAACATTCGCCACTCTCCAGTCCCCTTGTACCACTCCCCTGCTAAGATTTTTCTGGCATACGTAGAAGTGTTCTGCAACAGAATCGAGTCCAAGATGTTATCAATAGACTGAGAAATGTGCCAAACGTGATGCCTTTATTACAGAAACTACAGAGACAAAAATCAGAAAAGTAAAAGCCAAGCGGACCTCGCACTGGACTTTTGGAAAATGCTAGGGCCATTATTATGTATCAAAAAAAAGTTGGCATTTATAAAAGCGTGATACAATCAAACATTGTTAGCTTCGTTTTGTGAAATAAAAATATATGCTTGACAAATGCATTGATTCATTTGAAGATATGACAAGTAGATAGAACGAAAAGTGAACCTTTCGACAGTGAATTGGGGTACTTAGAAGGCATTTGGTAAGGCATACACATAAATGTTTATTCCACATTTTCGGATCTTTTGGTAGTGTATTTGCTTGGATTGACAGGTTATTAAGACACAGGGAAGGGAGAGACGATTGTTTGGTTTGCATTGGATTTGAAAGACAGAAAATGTGGCATATCTTTGCAGTAAAAAGAGATATATCCAAGTTTGATGATGCTGAAAAGTATGTTCAATGCAAGTTTTGATGAGAGTGTAAGGAATTTGGAAAGTGAAATAGCTTGGTTCGCTGAGTGCATAAACAATTTCCAAAAGAAGCTTAGGTAACAAAGTACAAAGTCATTCACTCTGTTTGGAAGAATAAAAAGCACAATTATTAAATTGAAATGTACGTACAAAGACAAGAGTGCAGCACCGGGACTTCAACTGAGAGCGGAGCACAATACTGATGCAATTAGTTGGTTCCCATAGTGAGGGCGATGATTGTCAAGGACCCCATAGTACTTCATTTATCGTTATTGAGATGAGTAAGGGTTGATGTGAATGAAACATACCAGGTCCGGAGGAAGTTTAAAACTGAAAGAACTGAAATGTTTCAATGCAAAGGGGAATATCGAACTAGAGAGACACATTTACAGAATAAGTGGCATTCATTTATAACTGAGATTCTAAGAAATCTATTCTCGGAAGGGTAGTGAATGCCTGGAATACATTAACAAATGGACGTAAAGGGCTAGACAATTGAAACGGCGGGAAATCGCAGATACGTTAACAAACTGTCAGGAACCGATGACTACGAAGAATAGTCGTGAATGAGGATTTGAGGCTTCCAGAAGATCATGATAGTTGTGCAGCAGGAACTGAATGACATACCCATGTTCCTTTTCCTTACTTTCTTATTACGCTATCTGACATGCAGTATTTGTTTTCCTGGAGGTCGCGTTGTAAAATGTTGTATTGAGGGTGATCAGAATGCCTGTTAAACTAAGCGTATGTATTTATGGATGCGACGTATACATTGAATCTTAGCCGGCAGTATGACCAAAAAATGAGTAGAAGTTGCAGAGGGAGGAAACTCTGCAAAGCGGGATGTGTTAGTCTTTTGCTGGCCAACCTGTGTTTCCCAAGCAAGTTTTCTCGTCTACAGGACATGGTACAGAACAGTCTATAGAGGCTCTGAAAGTTTATCCCTTGTTTCGATGCATAGCTTCGAGATTTGAAACGATTTCCCATTGCACATTGAGCAGACACTAAGGCTGAATAAAACAGAGGCACTTAAAACCGAGGACCAGGAGTAGATTATTTGACGATTTGACTAATTTCGTTCAGTCATTTAGACAATGGCTCTTCCGTTTGTGATCTTAGCCCTATAGCTCTGTCCATCCATGTTATCCATGTTTCGCTCATCAGACAAAAATTAACTGAGCTTCAAAAAACTTTGGAGACACAGAATTTGTAATCCACAGAATTCTACATTCCAATGATCATTACCACATATTCTTCAAAACTGTCTGACAGAATTTCGGAATGATTAATCTTTCCTTTTCGATACCCATCCACGAGTCACAAGAAAAAAACTTTGAAGTAAAATGTCCTGTGACATGGCCACAAACGTGCCCAGAGACTGTTGGAAAATCACAAGCCGAGCAGCATCCGTGCAAAAAAAAACAGAGTGATCCTTTCAGGTGCATAGAGCAGTCTTCAGAACAGAGTAGTGTTACAGCAAATTATATGGCGGTGTCAGGTTCAGTGTGAAGAACAAGGCAGCCAGATTTCATTCGTCAGTAGTACATAACTAGTTTATTATACATATCAGCTTCCTCAACAAATGTGCAAAGGTCTCTGATGAACATTTTTCAAATATGCAATCATGCTGATAAATGTCCAATTCTATAAATACTGGTACATTTGCGCACACTGCCACGACACAGACAGCCAATCTGATACAGACCCGGTCACATATGTTCAAACACATTCTGACAAAGACACACACACACACACACACTGGCACAGATACACATACACGAGCAGACGCACACAAGCACATTAAGACACTTCGACATAGATAGAGACAAACACAGACACACTAATGCACACAGGCACCTGAGAGCAGCCACGCACACACCGTTACACACACGCACGCGCACACACACACACACACATACGTGCCAGTACAAGCACAGACATGAAAATTCCAAGCAGTGCTTCCTTGAAGCACTTTATAGAAGTAAGGACAAAGTACTGACAAAAGGAAAAATGTCAGATTGTCACGAATGGCAGTAGAATGTTCTTAATTTCGGACAATATATTGATTGTGCGGCATTCATTCTCAAACAGCTACATTCGGTTCACCTCCCCTTTTGTCCATATGTTAGGGCGATTTCAATGAAACGTCATCGGACTCATTAAGAATTTCCAACAACATGACATGTTTTCGGCTCACCGACGTTGCTGTCAGGAGTAACAAAGAAAGAAACAGAGAACATTCGATTGTTGTTACTCTGCTCGGTCGCATTTTCATTCGCTCTGAGCTGAAACACACAATCGTATTATTTGATCCCAAAAGTCGATCAAATGAATATTCTCTATTCTATATCACTCTATCGCAGTTGTTTCTTCCATGCCAGTGCATCAAAACAGCTGTCATTCACGGTGCTATTTCTTTTGACAGCGAGAAAATCCCCTCTTTTAAATTGAAATTTATGTTTCTGTGTCTTTTTTTAAAGCGAATGTCCTCGTGGTGTCTGTGTTAAAATGAAAGCATGCTATTCTAAATCCAGCTGTAAAATGCTCCGCATTAGCTTAAATGTTCCAAGAAGATTATCTCTTAATCTAAGGTCTAAAATGCTGATCTTTCAAAGCAGAAGATCTTCTTTTCAGGAACGAGTGAAAAGAAACATCGTTGCGAAGCCTTTTCAGAAATTACATGCTTTTGTATTTGAGGAGATAAAACCTGCACACCATCTCACCACTGATCTGTATAAATTCAGGAAAAAAAACACCGCTATGTTTAATTCAATACCTTTTGCACAAAACTACATGTTTCCTTTCAGGTTTCTGGCAATGTTCTGCATCTGTATTCCAATTTTTCGTGACCGGATTCTACAAACTCTCTTCTACAAACTGCTCAGTTTACACTTGTTTTATACTTTCTGTTAAAATGAACCCTTTCCATATTTCACATTATACAGTTTTGGCTCAATGTTAGCTCAGTTACTTCCCCAACTAACAATTTATTTAATGACTTCCTCCTTGTGTTACCAAATTGAGGTCCAGCCCATGCATTTCTCTGATCCTAATGATCGACACGGACGGTAAATAGTTAATGATCCATTCTTAGAAGCCATCCAGTAGTTATATCCACCCGTCACAATTTAACCATTTATTGCATTTCTTTTCTGGTTGCTAACCAGGTCTCCGCCTTCCTATGGAAAAGCTGAGAAGAGTTGAATGGTCTCTTCCTTTTTTGTGTAACTGTTTGGAAGGCCTGAATCATCTTCCCCTCTCTCATTCTAAATTCCAGACCGCTCGGATCACATCAGTTTGTGCCTCAATCACAGCCTCAAGAGAGTGAGTCAGACAATATGACATGAGGTGGAAGCGGTCATCAATAATTCGATCCAACAAGCCTATTCCACAACTTGGAAACATCCTGGTTAATGAAATGGTGGCCGAACAATCATGCCCTGTCTGTTTCCATTCACAGGTCGATCGAACATATATCTGGCACAACCTTGAAAATCTTCAGTAACATTCACTGTTCCCTGAATTAAAAAAAGGCCAACAAACAACGCAGCATTCTGGATAAGGAAAAACACTGATTTCCAACTTCACTGGGAAAACCCTTATTACTAATGAATGATCCGTAACCTCATACCTCTTCATTTCAATGGCAAAAGGCAGACAATTGTTGACCTTGCAGCTCCTCCAACCTTTCCATCATAACCGTTGACTTTCTCAGTAACCAAACATCTAAAATTATGCAGTCTTCGCTGATATCTATGGAAGACGTTTCTATATACCTCTTTGTCTCACCGGCACATAAACAAACATTCTCTCAGCGAACACCCTGTCAAGTTCTCTCTGGGTCGGTTATATCTCAGTAGCATCAACTCTCTTTCACCTAAATTCCAAATGCCATACGCCCACATCGTCCTACATTTCCACTTCAGATTACAACAGGTCCTTGATCAGATGGGCCAATAGCCCAAGAAGTGGCAGATGGAGTTTAATTCTAATGAATGCGAATTGCTGCATTTTGGGAAAGCAAATCCTAGTAGGATTTATTCACTTAATGGTAATGTGTTAGAGAGTGTTGCTGAACAAAGAGACTTTGGAGTGCAGGTTCATAGCTCCATGAAAGTGAATTCGCAGGTAGATAGAGTAGGGAAGAAGGCGTTTGTTATGCTTTCTTCTTTTGGTCAGAGTATTGAGTACCAGAGTTGGGAGGTCATGTTGCGGCTATACAGGACATTGGTTGGGCCACTGTTGGAACTTTGAGTGCAATTCTGGTCTCCTTCCAATCGGAAAGATGTTGTGAAACATGAATGGCTTCAGAAAATATTTACGATGATTTTTCCCGGGTTGGAGGATTTAAGATTTGGGGAGAGGCTGTTTTCCATGGAGCTTCGGAGGCTGAGGGGTAACCTAATAGAAGTCTACAAAATTATGAGTGGCACGGATAGAATAAATAGACAAAGTCATTTCCCAGGGGTAGGGGAGACCAGACTAGAGGGCATAGATTTAGGGTGAGAGGGGAAAGGCATAAAAGGGACCTAACGGGCAACTTGTTAATGCAGAGGGTGGTACGTGTATGGAATGTGCTGCCAGAGGAAGTGGTGGAGACTGGTGCAATTACAACTGTTAAAAGGCATTTGGATGGGTATATGAATAGGAAGGATTTGAAGGGATATGGGACGAGAGCTGGCAGGTGGAAATAGATTGAGTTGGGATATGTGGTCGGCATGGACAGGTTGGACAGAAGTATTTGTTTGCATTACTGTACATCTCTACGATTCTATGACTCTATGACTGATGGAGTGTAATGTTTCAGGCTTGCACTAAATAAAACTATCTCCTACCTTAGTTAAAACATCAGAAGTTTCCACCGGAAACCACCTGACGATGTTGCAGTGGGAATGGATTCAGCTGCAACATCATGTCGTTCCCTCAACGTTGATTCCGCAGTATAAAGCCCAGCACTGAGACCACACACACGACACACTCTTTGTTTCTGAAGAAAAATGTCCCCGATTTATTTTTCTGATAAGGACGATTATTTTCTTTCTCTTAGTGCTGTGAGTCTTTGGAAGATCTTATGCACAGAGCGGAGAAGGCAGACTCATTGATTATCGTTAAGGCACAGACATCTATACACATGATCAACTGAGTCAAGGTCCATAGTTCAGTGGGTGGTAATATGGAGCTCGAGATGCAACAAGGTCAGCTTGTGAAAGATAGTGCAGGTTTGAAGGAATGATGACAGACTGGTTCATCTTATCCCTCTGATACTGTTTGCTACAACTGACCCTGGTCCTCTCTTGTGCAAACATTGGAGATGTGGTCCGTGGAGCGGCAGTGGACAGGGTAGTGTGTTGGTGGGGAATATGGTGAATTGAGTGTGATTGGCCCGATACTCATTTTTGGTCCATTGTCCAGAATATCATCAAAACGTCGGTTGATTGATAAGGAGCAAGACTCAAAGATAATATATTTTATTCCAATCAGAAAGAGGCATCGATTCAAAGTCCCCTCAGGCAGATAAAAGGGTGAAAAGGGATTCCGTAATTTTGCATTAATTCAACATAGAGGGAACTGTCACAGCTTGGTCTAAATGACTGAAAGTTACACCCTTAGACTGGCTTCAAATAACGGATAGAATTCTTCAGGACAACAAAATCTTCAGCCTTCGTCTGGGACCTGTGTCTGCTCTCGACTGATCAAGTCCATGTAAATTTTGGAGAATTTATCTGTTCTTATGCTTGCGTGTTTGTGTGTTTGGGAAGCTGCGTTTCTTCTACGTTATCTTGCGTGTAAAATAGAAACATTCATTTATTTATTATTTTAGGTCCAATTATTTGATTCATTTTGAAATTTTCGTGGATCCTCAATCGACCTAGTCACCTTTCACCCAAACTAATTACTCTCTTTTGTTTTGTTTTCCTTCATTACAGTTAACAGTGTAACGATCTTCGTCTTGCTTTGTAAAAAATGTGGATTGTCTCCATGTGTCAGTCGTTACCTGTCAGCTATGGCGTCGGCGGATCTACTGGTCATTATATTTGATTTGGGATTGAGGCACATTCCGATTGTTTATGGAGAACAGTTTTACTCCCTGCGTTACTTCCGTATGTGTAATATCCATGCCATCCTGCTTTATGCAGCCACTGACTGTTCAGTCTGGTTCACAGTCACGTTCACCATTGATCGATTTGTCGCCATTTGCTGCCAGAAGCTGAAATGCAAATATTGCAGTGAACAAACGGCAGCTGTGGTGCTGGGAACAGTAACTGTGCTAAGCTGCTGCAAGAACATTTTTTGGTATTATATGTTCTCAGATCGATATACTCTGATTAACCTTCCCTGGTTTTGTTTTATCCGAAACAATGTTTATTACTCACCTGTCTGGGTCATGATTGAGGTCCTTCACCAGGTTTTAACACCAACCCTTCCATTTACCATGATTCTTCTGCTCAATATGTTCACTGTCAGATACATATTATTGACCAGCAGAGCCCGCAGGAGACTCTGGGCCAGAAGAAGTGAACAGACACACAAAGACACTGAAATGGAGAGCCGAAGAAAATCCATCGTTTTACTTTTTGTCATCTCGGGCAATTTCATCTTGCTATGGTCAACGGCAATGATATATTCAATATGGAAACGGTTGTACAGTTTTAGATATCGTTTTTTCTACCTCCAAGACTTTGTCATGGAATTGGGCTTCATGTTGCAGCTCCTTGGCTGCTGCACAAACACTGCAATTTATGCTGTAGTTCAGAAGAATTTCAGACAGCAGCTTTGTAATGTACTGAAATATCCTTTCGCTCAAATTAATCAGTCTATAAAATTTACCAAATAATAAATAAATTCAAGATCATTGCATTTCAGTTCATAATTCAGCTGTTACGCACACTGACCACTTGGAAAGCAACTGATAGTAGTGCAAGAATATTCGCCACTTGTAGAGGATACAAGGGCACGCTGAATACTCTCTTGAAATGACATCATTCTAAGTAATGCATGCATAATTTAATAAAATATATAAAATACACAATGTGAGAATTCAATGTGATTTTTTTTAAAAAACGAAATCGTTCTAAATTGGCAGATGAGTAATGGTTTTGTCTCTGAGGTTGGGGAACAGAGTTCGAGGAAGACAGACTCCGTCCAAATCTGCTCATCATGGATACAGATAGATTAGATTAGATTCCTTACAGTGTGGAAACAGGCCCTTCGGCCCAACAAGCCCACACCGACCCTCCGAAGGCCAGCCCAACCCGACCCATTCCCCTATACCTAACACTATGGGCAATTTAGAATGGCCAATTCACCTAACTTGCGCATCTTTGGACTGTGGGAGGAAAGTGGAGCACACCCACGCAGATATGGGGAGAACGCGCAAACTCCACACAGTTAACCAAGGCGGGAATTGAACCCCAGTCCCGGGTACTGTGAGGTAGCAGTGATAACCACTGAGCTACCGTCTCGCCCTGACCCGACTGAGCTCAGGAGTCGGCTTTATGCAACTCCGTTCTTGCTTTCGCCTCTAGTTATCGACACTCAAAGTTTGCGTCAGCGAAATTCATTTTGCTGCGTTGCTTTGTCTGCCCTCTTCCTGTTCACTTTTCATATACTTGTTGTCTACTTTCTCCCTTTTATGCCTTCAAATTTCTTTCTCTTTCATTTCCTTCCGTCGCAATTTCATCTCTTCAACAGAAACTGAACGTCCCAACTTCTCTGCATCTCTCCGAATTCTCTCTTCTCCCTATACCTCTCTCAGTATTATGCCCTCTACCTTTCTATCCTTTCCTTTCACTCCTTTAGACCCTTCATCAAGTTGTATTCAATCCGGTATTTCCTCTAGCTAATTTTTAGCCTTTCAATCCTTCCATCATTAGCTCTCTATTTAATCTCTCTCACTTTTTTGCCGATTCCTTTTGATGTTTCATACTATCCCTTTCACTCCATTGAGATCCCACTGTCCATCTATTTTATTTCCTAAGATTGGTTGGCCAGGAATGCTCTCATCTTGGCTAACCATCTTTCATATCACTGCACTGCAATTCCAACTAAATTGTCATTCATTCCAATCAGATACACAAATGCAAAACATGTGCGTGCGTGTGCATGCATCTATGTACAAAACACATATACACGCATATAAATGCATATATGTACGTACACACTTACACGCAGAAGTACAAGATTGTCTCCACAGATGCTGTATCAACTGTTCTTTGCTTCTGAAAACACATCTTTCCTTTTTAAATTCCCATCTGTGGCTCAGACATCATTGGCTTGGCCAACAATTTCATTCCTGTTGCAACTTGCTGCTGAGAAGGTGATATTGAACCGCCTATTAGAACTGCTGATTTTTACTGAAACACCATTAATCTGTGTTTTGTATGTAGGCAGGTTTTCTTTTTGAAACAAAAAAACCGTTTCGCACGTTTGCCTTCATTGCTCAGCCCTTTGAGCACAGGAGTTGGGACACTATGGTAAGTTTGTACAGAACATTTGTGAGTGCTCCTCTTCTTGAATACTGTTTCCAACGACGGTCGCTCAGTTACAGGATTGCTGTTACCAAGATGGAGAGATTATTGGTATAGAAAGACTGGATAGGTTTGTAATCGTTTTTTTTTCACTGGAGTGTAAAAAGTTGAGAAGTGACCTGGTAGAATTATAAAATGACGAGACCAATAGATAGAAGTTATGGTTATTTTCGTTTCCCTAATGTGAGAAATTTCAAAACGACGGGAGTCACATTTTTGTCTTACTAGTGGATTGTTCATTGTCGCTATTTGATGTCAGCGCAGCACTGACATCTACTTTATGATTTTGAAAAACAAAGATAGGGTGGGGTAATGAGATAGTCAACTGTAATTCCTGTGCGATAATTGTCAACAGTGGGGGTGGCAAGGTGGCGCAATGATTACCATTGCTGGCTCACAGTGCCAGGGATTGGGGTTTGCTTCCTGCCTCGGGCGACTTCAGTATGGAGTTTGCACATTCTCCCCGTGTCTGAGTGGATTTCCTCTGGGGGCTCCAGTTTTCTTGCACAATACAAAGATATGCAGTATAGGTGAATTGACCACGCTGAAGTACTCATTGTGTTCAAGGATGTATACATTACGTGTATTAGTCTGGGGTAAATATAGAGAATTATGGTCTTAGGACTGAGTGGCTTACTCTTTTGGCGCGTTGTTGTGGACTTGTTGCTTAATAGTTTCTGTTTCCACACAGTGGAGATTCTATCAATACAGACCCGTTCTCACGGATGCATTCGCCGCCCCCTTCTGCAATATTTGAATTTCCACGACGGTGCAGGCAAATTCCGAACGACCACAATTTAACATGTTGTTGATGACATCAAAGATATTAGTCCATGATAGTTAGAACACAGAAAGGCGATAATGGCTGAGCGTCGTGGTGCACTTTAACCTTGCTCTGAATGACAACAAAACAAAATAACTGATCATTTACTTCATGAAGAAGGGTTTCGGGTTGGGTGGGGGGGGGGGGGGGACATGTCTCCATCTACATTATTGGAACTGACGTTGAGAGGTTGGAGATCGTCAAGTTCCGCGGAGTGATGATAATCAACATCCTGCCTTGGACCTCTCACATAGATGTGATGACCAAGAAGGCATAGATCGCCCTCTTCTACCTCTGGTGGCTTCGGACATTCGGCATGTCCAAGGACCCTCACCCACGTTTACAGGTTCAGAATACAAAACATACTGTCTGGCTGCAGATTGGCTGGATCCGAAAACTACTCAACCCATGTTACCAAGAACCTACCTCAGCTTGTGTGTACAGTCCAGCCACTACAGAAGCCAACCTTCCATCCACGGACATGATTCACACTTCGTGTTGCGACGGAAAGGTTGCCAACATCATCAATCAACCATGCCAAGCAGGTAATCCTCTCCTCCAACCTCTTCCACCATGCAGAAAATATAGAAGCTTGAAATAAACACGCCGACAGTTTCGAGAACAGCCTTTTCCCAGCTGCCACATGAATGCTGAAAGGAGTCCGTACCTTCAAATTATGTTGATCATATTGAACTTGCTTTGCACACCTCTTGTGCAATGTAACCTGTGAGTTTCACTCTGTCTCAGCACCCGGGGATCCGCTCACACAAAAAAACGTTTCACTTTACTTAGATACACTTGACTACAAGAAATCAAATCAAAATGTACTGACACATTTTGGCCTTCCACATCACACCTGAGGGAATGAGGGATTTTCTCACTGATGCTTTCACGTGCAAACATCGATACATTAACATTACCTGATCAGGAACGCAATGTATCTCTTTGTTTGCTCATTTTTTGGTTTGCGCATCTGTTTTCCATATTTGAAACCATGGTATCTCTATTACTAAAATGATTATACATCAAAACTATTTGACAGTGCACTTAAATTCTGTGTGGATTTCATTCATTTCGATGTTGTGTATCGAATACGACTTTTCGAATGAAGCTAAAACAGTCACCTTAAAGTGTTCAGTGCCCAGACGTTTTTCAATCGCATTCTCTCACAGGCTGACGACTGAACATTTGCAACATCCTGAGCTAAATAGAAAAAACTGACAACACCAATATGATCGAATTTGATCCCCCTTCAGTCCATGTTTGTTGATCTCCGTCTCTGAGACCTAGTTCAAGATGTTCCTCCCAAGCAAAAACGAAAGCCCAGAAACAATATTGTATATATTTCCAGGAATGTCACACACTTGAAACAAAGCTGTTCTTCTTTCCTGTATTCACAGGCGTGTTCTTATTCATTCCTCATCGGTAAATACTCTCATTTTGTCTTCCAACAATTGTGACAATACCATGCCTTCCAGAGATGAGTTTGGTTCTGTTTGTGTTGCAGAAGCATATTCTGTCAGCGGTAGTGAACTTGCTTGTCCTTCACACAAGCATTCTTAAACAGTTTTGCGTTCTCAAAGGGTGATTTTTAATGTAATTTTCGCTGTCCAAAACATTCATATCTATCTGGTAATGTGGTAACCGGAAGTGTACGCAATATTCCAAGTATGGCCAACCTATAATTCCATACAACCAGAGTTGGTCGGCCTTATGTTCAATGCTTCTGCCAGTGAAGGCAAGCGTGCTGTGGCTCTTTTTAATTACCTTATCAACCTGTGCTACCACCTTTTGCTATCCGTGAAACTGCACACACAGATCACTCTGCTGATCAATAATCCTGAGCGTTCTGCCATTCCATACGTAATTTCCACCTATCCTTGGACTTTCAAATGCAGCACTTCAACTTTTGTACTAGTAAGTCATGACCTAATTTCTCAAAGGCTTTGCTGAAGTCCATGTCGACAACATGAATAGCATTTGCCTCATCAATCGTTTTCGTGGACTGCTCAATATACTGTACCCATTATTGAGGCATGACTTCCCAGTTCAAATCCGTGCTCTGTCTCGGTAATAACTTCATTTGCTTCTAAATGCATTAGATCTTGTCCCTCAGAATCAGTTCCAAAAATATTTATATCACCTGTAATTTTGCCAATTCTTCCACTAACCTTCTGAAATAATGGAACAACAATTGACATTGTCCAGTTTGCCGGGACTTAACCTACGGTCAAAAAGCATACAAAGAGGACTCTGAATGCGCCAGAAATTTGCTCTCTTGCCTTCCTCAATTTTCTGGATTAGCTTCCATCAGGACCAATGCTCTTTTAGGATGTACAACATCGTTTCCATTTCAAGCAAAACTTGACTTTGAAGTTCGATACACAATTCCCTGAGATTATCCTCCCCTAAATCCATCTCTCTGATGAATCACAACACAGAGTCGATGTTCAGGACCTCACCTACCTCTTCTGGTTCCATACGTATGTTCCCTCCTTCCACTTTGAGTGGGCCAATGCGTTCCAAAGCCACCCTCTGCTTGTTGTACATGTTATATAAATCAAGGACCTAATCAACTCCCATTCTCCTGGACATTCCATATGATATATTTTCCTTTTTACCCAAGTTCTTAACGGTCCAAGTCATAGTGTCATGGAGACAGAGAGATGTGCACAGTGGAAACCGACATTTCTCTCCAACTCGTCAATGTCGACCAGACATCCTGAGGTAGTCGAGTCCCATTTGCCAGTATTTTGCACACACCTCTCTGAACCCTTCCTATTCTTGAACCCATCCAGATTGTTTTTAATGTTGTAATTGTACCAGCCTCCACACCTGCCCTGGCAGATTATTGCAAATATATGAAAATCCTCGGCGAGAAAACATTGTTCCTCATGTCTTTTTTAAAATCTTTCCCCATTGCAGTGAACCTAATCCCTTGAGTTCTGGGCTCCATTTCCCCTCCCCCAGTGAAACCCTTGTCTATTACGACTATCCATGCCCCTCATGATTTTATGAATCTGTTCAGATCACCCTTCGCATTTATTGCTGCAGGGAAAACCGCCACAGCCTATTCAGCCTCTCCCCATAGCTGAAACCCTCCAACCCTGGTACCATACTTATAAATCTTTTCTCATCGTTTTGAGTTTTCGCAACATCATTTTTAAAAATGAGAACAGGATTGTAAGCAATATTCCAAAAATGGTTTAACCAAGGCCCGGTAATATCGCATTATGACATTCCAAATTCCTCAGTCAACGTTCACGTAATTTGCCATACCTGTCCTTCATTCTCGCAGGGGTGTGCCTCTGTTGAAGTCTTACAACTGCCCATTTAAACACTCTCACATGTCCACTGAGAATTTTATCTCAAAAAGCCATCTGCAATGAAAATGTTCCAGTTCTCCCCTAACTTTGCTGTGTTTGCCTGCCCTTGATCTTCTCCCAAAGACTGCAAATATCCCTTTCCAAGAGTACCTTAAAAATACAGTATTATGATCAGTATTCTCGAAATTCTCCCTCATTGAAATTTCACTCACCTGGTCGAGCTCACTTCACTAATCTAATTCCAGTATAAACGCATCCCTTGTTGGAAGTTATACATCCTGTGTCAACAACCCTCTTGAATTGTCCTGACAAATTCTGCCTTATCCAACGCCATGGAAAGCAGAGAGTCCCAACCAGTGCAGGGGAAAATAAAATCACGAAGCACAACAACCCGCACTGCACTAAACATATCACTATTAGACACTGAGAACAAAGGTCTATAAACGGAGTAAAGGAAAAATTAATGGTGAAACAGACTAAACATTTTGTTTTTGCTCAATGCAAGGCATGGATAACATTACAAACAGGTGTATTGAGAAAGAAATATGACGGGAAATAAGAGTAAGTAATCTGTGACAGTATGACATCTGTGATAGCAAATTGATCTGCCATTGACAGAGTCAGCAAGTAACGAGAGGTACAAGTTGAAATGCCGAACTTTCCATGGGACAAGATGAAAATTGCCACTAAACTTACTGCACGTGAAACAGAATAACAAAAGAAATGTGTGTTAAACTATTCAACGAGAAATGTTTCAACACTTTAAATTGACTTTGGTTAATTAGAGTTGAAGCATTCAAAAATCTCTGTCGGAGAGGAAAACGCAGAAATCATGAATTAACAAAATAAATTAATTTCAAATGGTGATTTTGTTATGTGCACGTCCAAGATGGTGAAAGCTCACTGATCTGTCATCGATGGCATGGTTGGCCAAACAATGCCCTGAGGATAGCTTGGTCAAACTAGGCAGAGATGGTGCACTGACATGAAAAGAATTTTAAATGGAAAATTACAGAGCAACTCCAAATTGATATATAACATAGCTTAGTGAGATGTGAATGAATTGCATGCAAACACCTTGACAGAAGCTGGGGAATTCTGTTCTGCAAGGAATGGTGACGTGTATATTTTCCTTCACAATTACCTTAAACAGTGAAGTTAAAAAGCAGAAGCATCTTTTGATAAGATATGGAGATGTATGAAAATAAATTATGCCAAATTCAAAGGGAAAATTGAACAGTGTGTCTGAATATATGTCGAAATTTCAAAAGAAGCGCTTGAAAAAGCGGCTAAATTTGAATTCAAATTAATCAGTTAAGTGTTACAATGGTCGAAAGACAAAGCTTTCCACTTTCACTTTGGGATTTACATACATGTGAACAACAATAAGTAGCATTACATTTAGATTGCATAGAACATCCATTGTTACATTGTAATGGAAACCACATACCCGATTCCCAAGAAAAAAAAAATCACCCACGTGTTTACTTCGAATTCATCTGCAGTTCCCTTTAACTATATTAGTAAAACACTTTAAGTATATTTGTAGCAAGACAAATCCAATTATTCATCTTTCTCGAAGGTAATAATTTATTTTATTTCACCCTAACTTCCAAAACTGTGTCATTCATTACTTTATGCAATTGTGATTAAAATGCCCTCTTTGCTCATATTGTTTCAAAATTCCCTCAGGATAATATACGTTTCAATTAAACGCTTTAATGGCATATATCTTTCAATCAGGTCGCATCTAACTACAGCATGAAAGAAGTTTCCAAAGTAGGCAATCTCCTCATTTCAGGTGTTAGTCTGTGACAACGTGTTAAGCTTTCTTCAGTATATTCACTCTTTGCTTGAATGAAGTGAACAGTCTGAGTAGAGTACTCCCGATGAATGTCAGCAATGCTCATTGTAACTGTATATTTATATATTATTTCAATACATGATGAGTCACAACTCACTGGAGTAACGCTGGAATTCGAGCTCTCTTACTCTTAGCATCATATTACGATTTACAGATTTTATATCATATAAAAAGCTCCACAAGTGGATTGATTTTCAGACTCAGGTTGGTCTAACCTACCAATAATCTTTCCCTTGCGAAAAGGAGTCATTTTTCTTTTGGTGGGTGCTCTGGGAAGATTAATGCCTGCTGCCCGACAGCACCCCACGGACACGTGTTCAAATTGAGCTTTTGGCGACTCTCTGAGTGGAGATTACAAGTGCTGTCATGCGCGTCCATTGGTGTCTGGTCTCCTCCCACATTCAAAAGATGGGCAGAGCCGGTGGCTTGGTAAAGTTACATTGTACATCAGAGTTCATGGATGTGCAAATGTATTTAGCCGTTGGGATGGGCGGGATACTCTTTAGAGATTCAGTCTTAAAGGACCGACGATCTGTACTGTCGTGATGCTATGGATTGGATATCAGTTACAGGTAAATAAATATCAGTAGCCTGCATTGACGGTAATGAATTAGCACTATAGCCATTTATAAGCTCCCGCTTTCACCGCAACCAAACGTATCGGGGACAAACAGGTTCTCCTGTCCTGCTGTTATGGTGATCCATATGGCTCTTCTGCTGGAAAAGGGTGTTGATTCAGTCGTCATATCGAACATGTTTGCACTGCTTTCTCATAGAAACGTGGTTGTTGTATCACTCATAAAGTGTCCAAACCTCCTCCGTGAAAACATACATTTTGCAACAATTTGCCAACTTGTTTTCTTCCGATTTCTGGTGATTTTTGCAAATAGAAAATGTAAAAGTTTTTTCCAACTGAAGAAGAACTGCACACTTCCATCGAATCGTGGCTTCGATCCAGCTCAATCCCCGGAGAAACAAGTTCAGAGTTGATGGAAAGCAAAAAAGGTACTGATATATTATAAGTTGTCACGAGTCCAGAAACCAATGAAATCTTTGCTGCCGTTGAAAACAGTATATGTACATTCTTTTAGCCAAATCGTCTGCAACTCAAACTTCGTTTACTGCTTTCTCAAACAATTGCCAATGCATTTTCGGCGGGGCTGTCACTGTTGTTACTTCCAAAGTATACTATTTCAAGCTCTGTCATTTAAGACAGCCCTTTATCTCTTACAAACACAGTTTTCAAACATGCGAAACATAAAAACAGACATGATCTATGCAGGTTATAATAAAACACCATTCCAGAATTATATGCTTTGCCTGCACGTTAACCTTTCAGAATTAAATTTTAACCATTTAAATTAATGTGGAAGGGAGCTGGGAACTAGAAGACAAGATGAGTAGACAATGAGATTGAAAATGGAGAGTGTAACCATCATAAAGTTGGCATTCCCGAGGGGAAGTGTAGGCAGAGAGCAGATGAACGCAAGCGAACTGGCGTTATAAAGTGCATATACTTTATTGCAAGTAGGAGAGTGAATAAGGAAGATGAATTTCGGGTGTGGAGTAGTGCCTGGGTGTATGACGTTGTTGCGATCACAGAGACTTGGTGAAGGAAGAGCATGTTTCTCAACTAAATGTCCCAGGATATAGATGCTTCAGACAGAACAGTGGTGGAATAAAAAGGGAAGTTTGAGGAGTTGCATTGCTGGTCAGTGATGATATCACAGCTGTGCTAAAGGAGGACACCATGGAGGGCTTGAGCAGAGAGTCATTATAAGTTAACTGAGAAATAGTAAGCGTTCAGTTCCATTGTTGGGGCTGGACGACAGGCCTCCCAAAAGTAGGCGTGAGGTAGAAGAACAAATAGGTGAACAAAAAATCGAAAGTTATAGAGGCAACAGTATGGTGGTGATGGGAGATTTTAATTTTCCGAAAATTGACAGGGGTACATTTAGTGTCAGAAGTCTGAAAGAGGGAGAATTTGTGAGGAGCATCCAGGAAAGTCTTCTAGAGCAGGATGTCAATAGTCCGACGAGGAAAGGGACCATATTGGACGTGGTGTTAGAGAGAGAGACAAATTCAGGTGGTAGAAGTTGCAGTGTGGGATTTCTTTGGGAAAAATGTCCCCGATTCTGTAAATTTTAGAATACTCGTAGACAAAATGAGAGTGGTCCTCAGGGACGAATGTTAAACTGGACCAAGGTCAATTGTATCAGAATTGGACTGGAGCTGGGAAATTTGAATTGGGAGCAGGTATTTGATTAGAAGTCCACATTTAATATGTGGGAGGCTTTCAAAGATAGTTTGAAGATAGTACAGAATAGGCGTGTACCTTTGAAAACAAGAGATTGGAAAGGCAACATACGTGGCCGATGGATGGCAGGGGAAATCGTGCAAATACTCAAGAGGTAAAGGGAAGCATGCATATGCTTCAGGCAGCTAAGAATGGAACTGACCTTGGAGGAATATTGGGAGAGTAGGAGAAATCTTGAACGATAAATCAAGCGGCCTGAGAGGGTTCCTGAAACACCTTTAATGAGCAGAATTAAGGACATTCCCAAGGTCTTTTATTCGTATGTAAGAAGCAAGAGGGACTAGGGCAAGGTTTAGTCCACTAAAGGCTAATGAAGGAAGGTTATCTGCCGAGCCTGAGAAAATGGGTGAAATTCTCAATGATTAATTTGCATCAGTGTTCACTGAGGAGTGGGACATGATGAATGTTGAGATTAGAGATCGAATTTTGCTTACTTTGGATCACGTTTTCATAAGGAGGGAGGATGTGTTGTGTCGGCTAAACGATATTAAGCCGAAAAAATCCCCAGGGCCGGATGCGATCTATCCCAGATCGCTGAGGGAGTTGGGAGACGAAATGGCTGGAGCCCTGACAGATGCCTTTGTAGCATTCCTCGACACAGGTGAAGTACGACAGGACTGGAGGGTTGTTAATGCTGTCTCGCTGTACAAGAAGGGGACTAGGGACAACTACAGATCAGTGAGCCTGACGTCAGTGGTGTGAACGTTGCCGGAGAAGGTCATGAGGGACAAAATATTTTCTTTCCAATATTTGGAAAGAAAAGGGTTTATCAGTGAGAGGCAACATGTTCTTTTTTTGTGGAGGATATCGTGCCAAACCAACGTAATAGAGTTCTTTGAGGAAGTGACCAAGTTGTTAGATGTCATATTCATGGATTTAGAAAGTCGTTTGATAAGCTTCCACACAGTAAACTAATGGAGAAAGTGAAGTCACATAATGTGCAGACTGTTCTAGCTAGGTGGGTAAAACACTGGTAGGGCAACAGGTGACAAAGAGTAGTAGTTGAATGGAGTTTTGAGAAGTTAAGAAACGAGACCATTGGTGTTCCACAGGGTTCAGTTCTGGAGCCACTGCTGTGTGTGACACATATAAATGATCTGGAAGAGTGCATTGTTGGCCTGATAAGTAAGTTTCCAGATGATATGAAGATTGGTAGAGTAGCAGAAAGCATAGCAATCTGTCGAGCAATAAAGGAAAATATAAAAAGAGTGTTCAAAACGCATATGGGATGCTTGCCCTCTTCAGACAGGATATTGCGTATAAGAGCTGTCAGGTCATTGTAAAATTGTGCAAGAAATTGGTTTGGCCGCATTTAGAATACTGTGTACAGTTCTGTTTCCCATATTATCACAAACTGTGGACGCTTTGGAAAGGGTACTGAGAAGGTTTACGAGGATGTTGCCTGGTATGGGAGGTTCTAGCTCCGAAGAGAGGTTGAACAGTTTAGGACTGTTTTCATTCGAGAAAAGGAGATTGAGGGGGGACCTGATTGAGGTCTACAAATCATGAAGGGTATCGGCAGGATGGATGGCTATAAGCTTTTTCCCAAGGCGAAGGATTCAATGACATGAGGTCACGCGTTTAAGGTGAAAGGTGAAAGGTTTCAGGCGATACACCCGGTAAATACTTTACACGGGGGGTGTTAGATGCCTGGATCGCGTTGCCATCAGAGATATTAGAGGCAGACACGGTAGATTCATGTAAGGTGAATTTGGTTAGATGCATGTGTAGGTAAGATGCAGAGGGATACAGATGCTGAGGAATTGAGCGATATATTTAGACTGTTAATTTGGATCATCTCAGGATTAGTGGGTAGAATGGCCTGTTGCTGGGCTGCAAATTTTCCTGGTTCTTTGTTGTTTTTCTTTTATTGAAACGTCACAATTGGAGACAGGCCCTTTGGCCCAAGTTGGTCCATGCTGATCAAAATATCCATCCATGCTGAACCCATTATCATGCATTTGGCACATATTCTTTTGCTGCTTCCCTTACAATTTATTGTCTAAATGCAAGTTAAGTGCTGTTAACGTATTCGCTTCAACCATTTTCGTTGGCAGCTCATTCCATATGAGGACCACCCTGTTAATACAAAAGTTCCCCCTCAAGTTCCGTTTTATTCTTTCCCAGCTAATCTGAAACTGAGGCCGTCTTGTCCTCGATTCTCCAACCATAGGAAAAAAGAATGACTGCATTCATCATATTCCTGTGTCTCATGATCTTGTACCCGTTTGTAAGCTTCCCCCTCAGTCTCCAACGCTCAAAAAAAAGAGAACTTCCTTGTCCAACCTCTCCCTATAATTCAGGCCATTAAGTCCAGTGAATTTCCTTGACAGTATGTGTAATCTTTCTAGTTTAATATCATATTTGCAAGTTGACCAAAACCTGTTTAAATACTCCAAGTGCCATCTCACCAACGTCCTGTATAAGTGCAATATAACTTCCCAACTTTTATACTGAATGCCCTGACTGATGACTTATCAGAGTTGTGCTGGAAAAGCACAGTAGGTCAGGCAGCATCCGAGGAGCAGGAAGGTCGACGTTTTGGGGAAAAGCATTCATCAGGAATACTTATTAGTTTGTTAATCTCTTCAATTACATAAAGTATGAGCAGTTCAGATCACGTTTACTGTAACAACTTCCATCTTGCCACATTGAAATACATACAAAATTAAACTCTACAGTTGCTGTTTTTGGCCAACCAATCAACACGCATAACAAAATTTGAGAACTTACAACGTCAGTATTTAATTTAGAAATAAATTATAAAGTCAAACATGTTTTATGAAGTGCCTTCTGGAACTCATAGTTCACTCCAGCCGCTTGGTCATTATCACAACGAAATTGTCACCATCACAATGAACTCATATAGATTGGTGAAATTTACTTTCCACGTGAGAAAATCCTGTTGGTGCTGTCGAACCAACGGCATTGCAATGTCCCACGTCCTCTCTCACTTGTTGAGTGAATGAGTAACATTCGCTTTCTCCTCATAAAATGGGACCGTCCCATACCCAAATGTATTTTGGAAGATACAAAATAAAACACACCGATCTAACAGACAATGTCTCCCTCCTTTGAAGTGGTGCTTCGGACTTTTCTCAAATCCTCAATGCCTTAGTTTCTTGTTTCATTGTTGTTTCTTCGATTACATGTCTATCCCTTATGGGGAAGACTGATTCAAAGTATCAATTCAATTCATTACCTTTTCCATATTTGAATTATTACCTCTCGATTTTCATGCCGTGATGGGCCAATGCTCACTTTGTTAAATCTTTGCTTCTTTCAAAATGTTTGAATAGAATATCTCATTATCTACTGATAATCATTGAGTATTTTCACTTCTGCAGTCATATTCAATGTTTTCTTTTTTATTTGTAGGTTTTGTCCACTCTTCTGACCTGAGTCAATTTGTGCACAATTGCATGCATTTTTCTTTATTTTCCTTTTTTTTTCTTGTCTGGTTAATTATGGATCACTTGGACTTTTATTAATCGTTGGAATTCATGACTCAGATTTGCCATTGTTTGGACAGTCATTATGCAGGCATTGATAGGAGCAAGACGTGAGAAGACTTGAGCAGAGCGTTCATCACAGCACACTTCGAAGCAATGCAGCATTCTTGCGATGCTGTTGTAGGATTTCAACGCTCGGCTGACCGGACTCACTTCGTGGTTGTTCATGTGATGTGTGATAACATCTTTAAACAGACTGATCCGAAAATATTGAACTATCTGTGAACACCCTGCTCAGGAAGTTGAATTCCCCACTGAACAGGAGATCCAAGCCCGCAATCTTCTGCAGCCTGCAACTAACTTAGATTACTTTCATAAAGTGCAGAAGTAAAAGACCTGCTCAGGTAAATTTAGACTGTTAGGACATAATATAACTCCAGGATAACTCCTCGATTGCGTCACTGCATACATAATGCAAATTCCATCAGGTGCCTGACATCTCTGAGACATGGAAACGCTTTCCCTTGATTCCACCTGACACAGACCCGGCCCAGTTGCATACCTCAATGTACAAACCCCAATATCCCACGCTGTGTTCTTCATGTGATCATCGGACAGGTGGAAGTGGCATAATGCTATCTTATCTCAGCCTTTCATCCAAAGGCGAATGTCAACACGATAACACCACTATCACAACTGATATTTGTCTATCAATAAATTCTGAGCAGCCTTCTTTGTTGCAGCTGCAGAGGTAAAAACTGAGAGAAAATGTATTTCACTCAGTATAATTAAACAGTACACAATTTTCATCTCTGCAATTTCTCTCACATATGAAAAATGCAGGGGCACTTGCATTGGCTGTGATGACCTAAATTTTTCTTTGGAAATAGAACTGTTTAATTGCCGTTAACAATCTACATTCGAGAATATGGTTCAGTAACAGATGTTTCAAATAAAGTGTGTCTTCTGTACCAGGTGTATATTACTGCTTCGTGATCTATTAAGTGCTTTGTTGAAGGCAGTGATTTCTGATTCCTGTCCGCCATTTACATTAACTAGCTGGCCCTGTACATGTTAGTGATAGCCAGTTCGTGTAACTTGACCACCAGTAATCCTGTCACAATATCTACGATCAGAGTATTGCTTACACTGAGGCTTGCTTCAACTGTGGACGGAATTTTAGGAAAAGTAGTAGCTTAATAATTCAGACAGCCAGTGAGCTGTAAACAAATGTTCTTTTTTGACGGCACACCAACAAACATAAAAAAAATCACGACATTTTTCTCTACAAGACAATGCCATTCTTTAGATTGCTCCATAACGGCAAGTAATAGCACAGGATGCAATCATATCCATCACAGATTTGTTAAGACGCAAAAGACGTACCCCCCATGCTTTTGAATAATAACATCCTAGAAAAGTTCGCCTTGCTGTGTGAATGAGTGAAAGAAAACGCCCGAACTCCACTTTTCACAGAAAAAAAGTTCGTATTTTCTAACTCTAACAGTGAACAATAAACAAAATGTATTAACAAAACTAAGCACCTTTTTAAAAAATAATTACTACCTGAACCCAATTGTATTCAACTGCCTCTCCAATAGCACAATTATGAGCCATTGTTTCTACTTGATCTTTTTAAGTCTATGCAGTCTCGTATGCCTTCTTGCTGTCAGTCTTCTGAATCTGTTGCTTCCGAATGTCATTTTGAATCTGCAGTCTTCACCATGTGTCGTCTTCTGACTTTTTGAAAACATTTTCTTTACTGGAAAAGTGTCCTTTGATAGATACTGCATCCTGAGAGAACTTGTTTCGAGAGCCATTTCCAGATGTTTTCTCATATTCGATGGTAATTTCACTGACCAATTTTCAAAGTGTCCTTAGTTCTTTATCCAGAATTCACCTGAAATTCTTATATTAAGATTGATTTCAGGCTGTCAACGTCATCATATTCCCTGTTTGATTGACTCTAAAAGGTTGAGAGTTTGTTTTAAATGGATTGTTCAGATATAAATTCTGGTGAAAGCAGCAACCAAAACACAGGTACTCATTCATCAGCCAAGGTTGCAACAGCCTATCTCTTAACTGTTATGTAAACTGGCAGTGTTTGCTGTAATATAAACTCAGAAAATGGTCTTAAAGTGACCATTTACTCGTCCGACTACGACCCAGAATGCAAAACAAGCATCACTTCTCATGCAATTTTACAGAAGATTGATTGTTGATAGCGCACTTGCCAGTTAAGCCAATAACAGCAAGTGTATGGTAATAAGTTTTAAAGAGACTGCTGATTTGAAAATGCATTTCTATCTAAAATTTCTCTTTTTGATGGAGGCAAAACTCACTATATTAACCGCTGAGTCAGTAGAATCTCAGAGCTTTCAAGTTATATGCTGCTGGATCCCGATAACATGTTGCAGCAGGTGGCAACATGAATACGAAGCATGTCATGACAATCAATTCCTGTTGTGGTGCCACATACTAAGTAACCAGTTTCAGTTGCAGAATTCTGATTACAACAATTAAATCATTTATATTCTTTGAAATACTATTTCCCAACCTGGGTATAATGAATTCAGCACCAATGCATGAACCCTTAAGTCTCATGCTGCTTCAGCAGCATCCTTATGAGAATATCAACATTCAGTCATCACTATAGGAATATTGAACTCTCTAGTTGCTTGTTTCTTTTCCTTGGCCGGGAATTAGTTTTTTTTATTCACAAGTTATAGTTATCCTCTAAATATTTACACAATGCTTGTGATTCATTTTAAAACTGTGTATTTCAAGAGCCACGACTAATAAAAAATGACTTGCAGTGCTTTGTACAGTCGGGAAAATGAAGTGGGACAAATTTACAAGGGCTGTCAGTGACTGTAAAGGCACAATGGGGCAAAGGAACGAACAATTTGTTCAGGAAATTTTTCTACAAAACGCCTAGAAATGTACACTTCTGGAAGAGTGTCTTGGAAATGTGTAAGACAAAATACTCTTAAGGATGATGGGGGGTAAAAGAAAAATATAAAATGTGAAGTGCTAATAATGAAGTGCAAGACAATCAATTTCTTTTGCATCAGAAATGGCATTCTGCTGCTGGAATGTTACTGACGTTCATGTGAAAAGTTTTAACTCGGCATTTTGCTCATTTTATAACAGAGATGTTGAACGTCAACTCAAAGTATATCTACTGAAAATCGTAAAATAGAACAAACAAATGCTCAACTCGATGGATGATGAGGGACAGAAAAACATAAATTAAAACATGTCACTAAGACAGATCTTAAGGAGCAAACTCAAAGTTTATTACTTTGTTGAAGTCTCCGACATGGATGATCTTAAAACTGGTGACTGTCTGCTAAAAAAAAAATTCTACCATTGCTCTGAATGGGAAACAATGTTCAATTCTTTTTTTTTTCTTGGCCAGCACATGACAGCTCGAGCTTTATGATTTCATTCGGCAATATAACGCAGGCACGGTACTTCATTTGGATTGATAAGCAAAGTGTAAACCAATTTTAATCTGTTTGTTAAGCCATCACTTATAGTGTTGTCACGTTAAAGTTCGACGTGCCTCACATGGTGACGGGGAGGTAAAAAATTGAATAAGTATCGAACGTGTAATTCAGTCACTGGGCAAAGTCCCCTGATTGTCTGACCTCGATCTGGACTGTAGAACCTTGTTTCGTGTACTCATAAAATGACTGCTTGATCTGACTGGGCCGTTCACTACTTGTTTCAGCTGCACTCTCATCTTGGTTTGGTCCAAGTCATAAACAACGCATTTATGCAGCAATTAAGATTCCCGTACATAATTCTGAGGTTTTCAAATATAAGATCAGAAATAATGTAATCCTTACGATTGTTCCCATGCTATACATCTCTATGACTATGACTCTATGCTATTATATACAAAAATAAAATACAAAATGAGGAAACATCACAGGAGCGCTTTACAGGAGGCCCCCAAGCACTGAGGATGTCACCTAGACAGGGCATGAAACGTCCGCAACACAAATTCCCAGCTCGGTGAACAGAACCACAACAACGAGCAGCGGAGCTACAAATCTTCTCACAAACTTTGAAAATACAAAATTCACTGATCAAAGGAGGATGAAGGGCAGCACGGTTCTGCAGTGGGTCGCACTGCTCCCTCACAGGACAATTGACGCGAAATCCATTCCATCGTCACGCGACAGTTTGCCTGAAGTTTTACCTGCCCCCATTTCTTTGTGGGTTGCTCCGGGCAGCTGTGGTTTCCTCCTATGGCCCAAACATGCGCTGGTGAGGTGAATTGCACATACAGTTCAGGGATGTTGTAGGTTAGGTGCAATAGCCATGGGTAATGTGGAATGAAAGAGAAAGGTTCTTGGATTGGTCTCCGTGAGATGCTCTTCCTCAGGCTCGGGTGGAATTGTGAGCTATTTGGCCTTTTTCCACACTGCAGGGATTGTATGAAGCTGGAAACTATGGTGAATTTTATATCACCAATATCATTTACCCTAATATTTCTGCATCATGGCAATGTTTTTAAATGCCCTGAATTCTCATGCCATTACGAACACGACTGCTCAGCAAAATATATCAGACCATTGATTACCAGAGTTAACACGAATGAGACAAACGTTTCAAAACCGTGGCAATACAGTAAAAGGCCATTTCTTTCTAAAACATTTGCTTTTGATCGCAAAACAATGATATTTATCAACTATCTCTCAAAGCTCATATGTAAATTACCCGAAGTTGTTTGGAAAACAGAGCAAAATGCAAGTAGTTGGCATGATCATAACTTCCGTTTTTTGTCATCTGCTGGCAAGAAATGGATATAAATTGATCGGAAAACAATTTCATCGTGAATGAAACTGAACAGTGTCGAAAGTACGAATGAGAATAACATGCAAACATCACACAGAGTGATGTCCACGAAGGCCAGTAGAGGACTGTGATAACGGGAATTGGCTGACGGGGTGAAGAGTTGTACCGGACTGAAGAGCACGTTATCTTCGGCTTGCTGGCCAGGAATACAAGCAGTGCATCGCAGTAATGTTTCTTTCCTTCCCCTCTTCTCAAAATAAAACAGGAAGTGGTGGGGTCGATAGATGTGCCATTACAAAATTGGTTGAGAGTAGTGATAGAAGTAAGGTTCTCGCTTGAGAGGCTTTGGAACGCAACGGTCCCTTCCCCCAAAATGTTACACCTAAGCGCAGGTAAAGTTATTTAAACTTTATTTTTAGTTTTACAGCAGTTAGGATGACAGTTGGACGAGTCACGTGCTCCACGTGTAGGATATGGAAGTTCTGGCAAACTTCCATTGTCCCTGATCACTGCAACTGTGGAAGTGAACCCAGCTGCAGTTATTGGGAGACCGTGTTACGGAGCTGAAGCTGGATGCACTCAGGATCGTCCGAGATGCTGACTGCTTCATAGATACGAGTTTTAATGAGGTGGTCACAACGGAGGTATAGGACGAGAGTAGCTGGGTGACCACTAGGAAAAGCAAAGGGAGTTGACAGTGAACGCAAGAATCCCCTGTGGACATTCCCCTCAGAAACAAGTATACAGATTTGGATACTCCTCGGAGATGGGATGACCATTCAGGTTAAAACAGTAGTAACCAGTTGGGTGGCACTGCGACTCGCTCTGGAACAGAGCGGAAAAGGGTAAAGTAAACAGGACATTAGTAATAGAACAGTTGGTCGTTAAGTAGATAGTTAGGATAGTTTCGAGCAGGAGCCCTTCCAGATTTAGGGCTCTGGCCGGAAACATCGATTCCCCTGCTCCTCGGATGCTGACTGACCTGCTGTGCTTTTCCAACCACACAGTCGTGACTCTGATCTCCAGCATCTGCAGACCTCACTTCGACCCGGTCAGATAGGACAGTCTATGGGCGCAAACTGGAATCCAGAATTGTGTATTTCCGATGATTACCAAGTTCCAGCGTGTCTTAGAACAGTGGCAGAATGTTCCCAACGGGGAGTGTGAGCAGTCAAAAATCATTGTGCATGATGGCCCGGATGGATTAGGTCGAAAGAGTGATCAGGTCTTGCATATTGAGTATAATGAGGTAGGAAAACTGTTATAAAGCCAGGACCTTGTTGGTGATAATCTTTGAATTAATTCAGGTATCACGGCAGACCAATGCATGACTAAAGAATTGGTGAAGGGGACGGGGATTCTGATTTCAAGATCATTGTGTTGTTTAATGAGGCAGAGGTGAACTGCGAAAGAGGGATGTGTTACACCAGACCTTGAGAGGGACCCAGACATTGGCAGTTAGGTTCCCTCGTGCTGCAGAAAAGTGTTTAAATGCGATTGGCAGGGGGTTGGGATTCTCAACACCAGAGAAATTAGTGCGAGGTTGGAAGGAGACACAATAACCAGAAACAGTAAATCGAAGAAACAAGTCAGGCTGGAGTACACCAGGGCACAAGACGTGTTTGTTGGGTTAAACCGCATTAATGTCAGTGCAAGAGGGCTGATGGGGAAGGCCCATGAATTCAGGGAGTGGTGAGTTACGTAGGAGTGGGATATTATAATAACTTAACAAGCATGACTAATGGAAGAACAGGGACGCCAGCTTAATGTGTCAGGAGGGGAGGTGGAGTTGCATTTCTGATTAAGCCGATGATCTGGAATAACTGAGGAACCAACCTGTGAGGTTTTATGAGTGGATGGTAGAAATAAGAAGGTGATTGGGACGTTATTCACGCTGTATATAGCCCCCCAAATACTGAACGGGAATGCGAGGAACAAATATGCAGGGAGGTTACGGAGACTGGTAGGAGCAACAGAGTTGATATAGTAAGTGATGTTTTTATATTTTTAAATTTACTGCAGCTGCCAGAGTGTTAAGGGCTGAGAGAGAGTGGAAGTTCTTAAGAGCATCCAGGAACGATTCCTGAAG
Source organism: Chiloscyllium plagiosum (assembly GCF_037043375.1). Lineage (NCBI taxonomy): Eukaryota > Metazoa > Chordata > Chondrichthyes > Orectolobiformes > Hemiscylliidae > Chiloscyllium > Chiloscyllium plagiosum. The sequence continues at coordinate 10,864,918 of NW_028270190.1, forward strand.
CTCTGTGTACAGGGTCCTACTGGAGAAGGGGATAACTAGAACTACTCTTGGGAAATATGGCAGGGCCGGTCACCGAGGCGATATTGAGGGGCCACTTGGTGTCAAGTGAGCATTGCTCTATAATATTGTAAATTGTTTGCGAGAGGAACAAAACAGGTCAACAGTTGCAAGATCTAAATTGGGCCAAGGCGAATTTCGATGGAAGTAGCCAGGAGCTTACAGGGTTGATTGGAGTATTTATTTGCAGACAAATGGATCTCTAGCAAAAGGGAGGCCTTTGAAATGAGATAGCTAGAGTTCAATTTCCATATGTTTCTGAGAGTTAATGGCATGATTGGTAGGACTCGGATCCCTGGATATCAAGAGATATTCAGGCTTTGACTAGAAATAAAAAATGAGGTGTCATTCTTTTTACAAGCAGCTGAGATCAAGGAAGTCCCGAGAGGTATACATGGAATAAATGAGTTGTCTTAAGAAGGAAATCAGGAGTACGAAAATTAGGCATGACAGAGCATTGAATGACAAGGTTAAGGTAAATCCAAAAAGAAAATTTCAGCATATTAAAGAAGAAAGAATAATTAGAGATAAGACCAAAGCGAACATGTACAGAATTGCCAGAGTTGTGCGTGGTTATCAGTGAACAGTTCTCCTCTGTATTCCCATGGAGAAAGCCATAACGACTTGAAACTTGCTGACCTTCGTGTTATAATCTTCAGTCCAGTCCATATCACCGTCGAGGAGGTGTTGGAGATATTAGAATGTATGAAGTTGGATGCCTCTCTTGGTCCTGACCAAATATATCCAAGCACACTGCAAGAGGCTAGAGAAGAAGTTGTGAGGAACCTGCCGGATATCTTTGTATTCATCATTAGCCAGACGTGAGGCACCAGAAGACTGGTGTTTCGCAAAACAATTCCCAAAGAGCTGGACAGAATGGCCTGAGAACTACAGATAGTTAAGCCCAATATCTCGATACGTTACTTGAGAAGATTCTGAGTGATACGCTATACATGCATTTGGAAAGACCGGGGTTGACTAGGAGTATTCTGCATGGCTTTGTGAGTGGGAGATCGTGTTTTACAAATATATGCGAGTTCTTTGCTGAAAGGAACATGAACGTTGACGAGGAGCAGGCGTTAGATGTAGTCTGTATAGCGTTCAGTAAGGCCTTTGATAAGGTTCCATATGGTACTGTGATTTGGAAAGTTAGATAACATAGAATCCTGAGCGATCTGGAATATTTGATACGAAATTGGCTTGATGGTAAGTAGCAGAGGGTAATGCTGGAAGGATGCTTGTCGGAATGGAGGCCAGTGACAAGTGCAGTACCTCAGATTACGATGTTTGACCTATTACTGTTTGGTTTCTAGATCTCTGATTTGGATGTGAATGGACATGGCATGATGAGTAAGGTTGATGATGACTCTAAATTTGGCTTATCATTTAAATTGGAGTTCATGTGGACAAGTGCGAGTGTTGCATTTTGGAAAGTCAAATCAAGTTTAGAGTTTCATTGTGAATGGTTGGGCCTTAAGGAGCGTAGTGGAACAGAGGGATCTTGGAGAATAGCGTCACAGTTCTCTGAAATTGGTTTCATAGATACACAGGGCAGCGAAAAAGGCATTTGGCAGACGAGACTTTATCAGACATGGCATTGAGTTCAGAAGTTGCGAAGTTATGTTGCAGTTGTACAGGAGTTTAGTGAGACCGCAATTGGAATAGTGTTTTCAGTTTTGATCAATTTGCGAGCGGAACGATGTTATTTAACCAGAAATAGTGGAGAAGAAATTCAAATGTCGTGTCCGTAGCTCAAAGATCTGAGTTATAGGGAGGAGGTTGGACAAGGCAGGATTTGTTTAGCATATGATACTGAGGGTGGACTTGGTAGATGTGCTTAAGATGATGAGAGGCACAGATACATTGAAGTCACTCAGTAGCCTTCTCAAGTACGGGAGTCGAGGACCAGACAACATTAGAATACGGTTAGGGGGAAAGACTATACGGAAATCTAAGGGGCATGTCATTCTCCTAGACGATGGTACGATATAGAGTCACCTGCCAGCGGAAGTGGTTTAAGCTGATACATTAACAACATTAGAAAGGCATTTTGATACATTCCGAGACAGGAAGGGCTTTAACGATCATGGGATCAGTGCAGGGAAATGGAGTTATTGCGCATGGAGCATTTGGTCGTCTTGGAACAGTTTGGTACAAAGGGCGTATCTCTGTGCTGTAGTATGCTATTATTCCTTGATTATATTAGAAAAAAAATCTAAGGGAGGGGCATGACTGGCATCTTAACGTACCAGGGTACAGCTGCTTTTGTCGTGACGGAGCTGCGGGCAAGAGCTGAAAGTGTGTTGCATTTTTGATTAAGGCGAGTATCACTGTAGTTATCAGCGATGAAGTATCTGACGGATCGTCCACTGAGACATTGTGGGTGGAGATAAGAATTAAGGGCCCTGCGATGTACTTGGTGCACTCCTATAGGACACTCCAAAACTCAACTCCAATACTCCAATAGTCAACTCCAATACTCAATAAGTTCGTCATTGTAAGGGATTTCAACTTTCCAACTTAGAATGAGATGCCAGCGTGATATGGGGTAAGATGGGGTGGACTGCGTTCAGTGCATTTCAGGGATGGTTCCTCTAGCAGTATACATAGATTCTACTAGAGAAGGGGCAATTCTCGTCATACCCTTGGAAAGTAGGGCTGTAGAGGTGAGGGAGGAGCTATTGCTGAGGCAGTTTGTGACCCGTGATTTTAAAATATTTATAAACACGGATAGAACTGGTCCACACATTCAAGTTCTGAATTGGGGCAATGCATTTTTCAAAGGAATTGGACAGGCTCTTGCAAGAATTGATTGGAGAAGTTTATATACAGACAAAAGGACAGCCGCCAAGTGGGAGATAGCAAGTGTTCACGGGATATATATTTCCTGTGAGGGTGAAAGGCAATTTTCACAGCAATATGGAACCGTGGACGACAGGACAGTTTGAGGTTTTGCAGAGAACAAAGGAAGGAGGTATGGCTCAGGGACATGGGGCTGGAATCACGGAAATCACTGGAGGTATATAAGTGACACATGAATTTCCTGAAGATAGAACTCAAGCACGCTAAAACGGTCAAGCCATAGCTTTGGCTGAGAAGATTAGGATGAATCAATAGAGAAGCTAAACGTATATTAAAGGAAAATAAAGATTATCTACAGATAGAATACGACACCTCTAGAACCAATCTAGACGTGTATGTGTCGGAGTAGAGGAGGTTGGCGAGATCCTCATGACCGTTTCTCCTCTGTGCTTACCATGCACACAGACATGAAGATTTTTAAACTTTGGGAAGTTAGTGGTCATAGCTAAGTGACAGTAAATACCCCAGTAGAGGAAGTGTTGGGTGCATGAAGGTGGATATATGTCCTGCTCCTGAGCAGATGTTTCCAAGAACACTTGCAACATGGGACAGAAACATTTGTGTGGGACCGAGAGGATATTTTGTACAACATTTTTATTCACTGGTGAGGTTTAACACGAGTGTAAGCTGCCGAATGTTGTGCAATTATTTAAGAAGGGCTGCAAAGATAAATCTGGGACACATTAAATCAGGAAGCCTAACATGCGTGTTCAGTAAGTTACTGGAGAGCATTCTGAGATAAGACTAACATGCATTTCGAATGACACCGTTTGACTAGAAAACGTCAGCATGGCTTTGTACTTGCGACATTATACCTCACAAATTAGTTAGAGTGTTTTTGATAAAGTAACCAGGAAGGTTGACGTCGGTAGGATGGTAGAGGAAATCTGTATGGATTTCTTACGGATGCTGCTCTGAACCTTAGATGGCTTGCAATCCAGAGGAGCTGGCAAATTGGATGCACAATTGGCTTGTTAGTAGGAAGCAGAGTGATGAATATTGCTGTTTGTTATCTATGTCAATGATTAGGATGAAAATGTGCAAGGCATGTTTAATGTGTTTGCAGAATGCACTAAATTAGACTGTACAGTTAGAAGTCTGGGAGGTTATGAGAAATTGCAACAAAACCATGCTACGTTTTGCTGAGAAATGGAAAATGGAGGTTAATGTAGATGAGTGTGAAATGTTGCATTTTGGAAATTCAAATCAATGTCGGACTTTCATGGTGAATCGTTGGGCCATAGGTGGCGTAATTGAACAGAGGGATCATGGGGTTCAGTTGTACAGTTTCCTGAAGCTGGAGTAACAGGTAGACAGGGCAGTAAGGAAGGATTTTGCCAAACTGCCTTTCATCAATCAGGGAATATAGTAAAGACGTTTGGAAGTTATGTTGCAAGGACGTTAGTGAGTCCACAGCTGGAGTAGTGCGTTCAGGTTTGATCACGTTTGTTGGAAAAAAGATTTTATTAATTTGGAAAGAGTGCAAATGGAATTGAAAATCATGTTGCCAGGACTCAAGTGTCTGAGTTCGAGATTGAGGTTGGAAAAGCTAGAAGTTTTTTTCTTTAGAACATCGGAGCCTGATGGGAGATCTTATAAAAGTGTAAACGATCATTGCAACCATTGATAGTTTGAATAAACTGAGGCTTTTCACAGAGTTGGGGAATCGGAACGAGAGGCCATCAGTTTAAATCTAGAGGTGAATAAATAAAAGGAAATCTGAAAGTCAACATTTTTGCATATCCAATAAGCTGCCAGCGGAGGCTCTGCAGTGAGTACATTAACAACATTTATTTCAACAAATATATGGAGAGATAAGATGTAGGAGGATAAAGGTCAAGTGCATGGAAATGGAGTGAGCATGAGGGATATTTTGTTTGGCATAGATCAATATGGGGCAAAGGGCCTGTCTCCATGCCGTACGACTCGATGTCTCATTGAATCTGTATCTCAGAGTGACACACGCCAATATGAACAAACACAGAGAAGGCAAAAACTTTAAAACGAGTTATGAGAGGGCAGTGACTGTGTCCTCCCAGTAGCAAAGTGATTTATCGGACAGCAAATTTAAAAGGGTGATCTTCGCGGGTTGAAGGGGATATTGGTGATGGTGCGCATCTGTCCACTAAGCGTGAATGACTAAATGTTTTATGCAATGCATAAGATTTGTTTAAAAGGACACGCTTTGAACCCATCTCGTCAAAAGTGTATGAATCCTTCCACAAACCTTTGTCCATACGCAGTTTAATTTTCTTCTCAATTCAACATGCTTAATGTTTTAACATGGCGATTGATTTCTGCACCTGTTTAGCAACAGCCAAGTTTATATTCAAACATAATACTTTTGATGAATACCATTGGACAGATTGCGATCGAGGACTTATTGTTTAAAGCAATAGAACATGGAGCACAAAGTATTATAATACAGTATAGGTCTTTTGGCCAATCGATGTTACACCAACATATGCAAATAATCTAAACCCTATCTAATCTCCACTAATTCTATTAACATCCATTTGTTTATCAGATGACCATTTATGCCCAGAAAGTTGGCGAGGCTACTACTGTTGCAGGCATTACGTTACATAAACTTACGTCTCTCTGAGTAAAGGACCTACGTCTACCATATGTCCGGAATCGATTGCACCTCAACTTCAAGCTACGTGCCCTCGTGCGAGCCACCACCATCCAAGGAACATGACTGTCACTGTTCTCCCTCTGTAATCCTCTGGTAATCGTGTAGGTCTATTAAATCGTCTCTCATCATTTCTCTTGCTAAAGAAAAAAAGCCTAAAAACCGTCAACCTTCTATTGTAAGACCTTCGTTCTATATCAAGCAACATCTTAATTAATCTCCTCTACACCATTTAAAATAGTTGGACCCCTTTCCCAAAATTAGGCGACCAGAACTGTACACAATTCTCCAAGTGCGGCTTCATCAGGGTTTTACACACCTGGAGCATGCCCTCGTGGTTCCGAAACGCAATCCCTCTCCTAATACATGTGAACCCAAATGTGCCTTCTTAACAACCCGATTAACCTCGTTGGAAGCTTTCAGACTCTATGTACCTGGACAGAGAGGTATCTCCTTTCATCTACACGACCAAGAATCTTACGATTAGCCCAGTATCCTTTATTCATGCTGCTCCTTCTAAAGTGAATCATCTCACACTTTCCGTGTTAAACTCCATTTCACACCTCTTAGCCCAGTTTACATATATGCCTCCGTAACCTAGAACATCCTTCAGCACTGTCCACAACTTCACCAACCTTCGTGTCATCAGCAAATTTACGAGCACATCATTGTACACCATCATCGAGATCATTTACGAAAATGACAAACAGCGCTCGACACAAAAGAGATTCTTTGCGATACACCACTCACAACTGAACTTCAGGATGAGTATTTCCCATCAACCACCATACTCTGCGTTCTTTCATCAAACCAATTTCTGATCCAAACCGCTAAGTCACCCTCAATCCCTTGCCTCCGTTATTGATACAATGACCCCCTATGGAGAAACTTGTCAAACGTCTTACTGAAATTCGTACAGACCACATCAACCTTGTTACCCTCAGCAAACGGTTTGATCACCTTAAAGAACTCATGAAGATTTTTGAGGTACGACTGAAAGGATAAAATTCTGTGTTGTCTATCGCTAAACAACTCATTCCTCTGTAGATGAATATAAGTTCTGTCGCTTTTAACATTTTCCAAAACTTCACCTGCAAGCGACATAATGCTCACTGGCTTATCAGGGTTGTCTATAATCTCCTTCCTAAACAAATGGACAACATTTGCTATTCTCCATACGTCTGGGACTATTTCTGGACACAATGATGACATAAAGATCAAAGGCAAAAGCTCTGTAATCTCCTCGCTGTCTTCACAGACCAAGCCAGGGTTAATTCAGTCCGGCCCCGACTTATTTATGTTCTCACTTACCAGAATTGCTAACACTTCCACCTTGTGAACCTGAATCCCATCCAGTCCAGTAGCCTGCATTTCAGTATTCTCCTTAACAACATTGTCTTTTTCCAGTGTCGATCCATTTGAAAAATATTCATTTAGCGCCTGACTATCTCCTGGGACTCTATGCACAACTTCCCACGACAATCTTTGATTAGCCCTACTCTTTCTCCAGTCATTCTTTTATTCCTGATATACCGAATGGATGCTTTTGGGTTTTCCTTGACACTGTCTTGCAAAGACTTCTCATGTCCCCTGCTGGCTCTTTTTTGGTATTTCTTTAAGTATTTCCTCGCTATTGTGTAACTCTCAAGCGCCCTAACTCAGTCTTCACGTCTCATCCAAACATAAACCTCCTTCTTCCTCTAGACAAGACATTCAACTTCTTTCGAAAACCACAGCTGCCTCGCTCGACCACTACCTTCCATCCCCGAGAGGTTCATACCATTCAAGGAGTCGCAGTAGCTGTTTCTTGAATAAGCTCCACATTTCAATTGTGCCCTGTCTCCGCAGTGTCCTTCGCCGACACTATGTATCCTAAATCTTTCTACGACCATCATACTTGACTCTCACCCAGCAATATTTCTTACGCTGCGGTATATATTGTCGATTTTCTTCGCTAATGTGAACATAACTGAATTGTTGTCACTATCATCAAAATGTTCACCTACCTCCAAATCTAATACCTGGCCAGACTTAATACCCAGTACTAAATCCAATGTCACCTCGCCCCTAAATTGCGTATCTATACAATGCGTCAGGAAACTAACCTGCACACATTGGTCAAAAACTTACCCATGAAAGTACTTGAACTATTGTATTTCCCGCCAATGTTTCGAAAGTTAAGTCCCGTATTAATTCCGCTGTTACTCTCTCTGCTAACCATAATCATATTCACTGTCCTTTCCTCTATATCTCTGGAACTATTTGGATGCCGACAGAAATCTCCAAACAGAGTGACCGCTCTTCTTCTATTTCTAAACCCAACCAATCCTACCTCTGTAGACGAGTCCTCAAACGACCTTTCTGCTACCATAATATTGTCCTTGACGAATAATGCTAAACTTCCCCGTCGTTTCCCATTTCTCTGTTCTTACTGCAACATCCAAATCCCGGCACGTGCAAAACCGTTTTGGTCCCTGCTGTTTCGATGTCTCAGAAATGGCCACCACATCAAAATCCCAGCGACCAACTCGTGCTGCAAATTCAATCACCTTGTTGTGGATGCTCCTGCCATTGGAGTAGACACACATCAAACTTCTAATTTCTTCTCTGTGCTGAATACTGGGGCAAGAAGTACATTCAGGACATCCCCTTCTTCCTCAGACTCGGGGCGCAAGTTCACTTCCTTATCCCTGATCGATTCTACCCTCACTCTGGCCAACTGTGTCACACAAGTCCATTATTCAGTCCCTTCATGGATAGACTTTAACCATCCACAGCACTCTTTTATCCTTGCCTCCTCAACCTTACGTAAGCTTCGTTCTTCCTCTTGACTAGTTTTCTTCCGCATCCATTGTCGAACAAGAATCTTACAACTGACAACCATTAGTGGGACAAACCTACCCAGCAATATCACCACAAGCTTCTTTATAAAGACCACATTTCTGTCGGAAATGTCGCTGAGAACATTTGCTCCGAAGTTAGGTCATCCGGATCCAGCCTAATAGCATTATAATGTCCCTTCCCCGAATTTAATAGTTTCCATACAATCTGATCCTATTCCTCTCCACAAAAACAGGAAAGGTAATAGAGTTGTGATCACAATCACCGAAATGGTAACCAACTGAGAGATCCGACACCTGGCATGGTTTCTTGCCAGCAGCAAATCAAATAAGGACCCCATACTGTTCGACCTATCCCCATACTGTGTCAGAAATCCTTCCTGGGCACACCTGACACAAACGGCTCCATCCAAACTACTTTAACATAATATGTTCGGATCAATATGAGGGAAGTTAAAATCGCACATAACAGCAACATTGCTACTTCTGTCCATTCTCTGCTTCCAAATCTGCTCATTCGTGCTCTGTTCCTGTTAGATGGATTGTAGGAAGTTCCCACTAAATTGACTGTATATAATCTAACCAATTACTGCCTCTGCAGACCAATCCACGTCGAAGATCTTCTTTTCTGCTGGTGTAAGACTTTCCTGGATTAGCAATGCACTCCTAAAACTCGTATACCGACCCAATCCACATTCTATTTGAAAGATTTAAACTCTGCAACATCCAAGAACTATTTCGACTCCTGTGATAACCAAGTCTCTGTAATGGTCACGAAATCACAATTCATAGTACTGATCCATGCTCTGACTTCCTCACCCTGATTCCTGAAAATTTGACATTAAAAACGACATACTTGAATCCACCACAGTGAGTACACCTTTGTCCTATGAAGTGCTTGTCGCTTTTCACAGTCACTCCATGCGTTCTGTCAGGCTATTCACTATCATCTGATCCGTAGCTCAGGTTCTCAACCATTGCCACTTTAGTTTAACGCCTGCAGAAAAAATAATCTATGTCATTTGTGCCAACTTGCATAATGACGCCCTCTGGCTGCGCACCGTGCCAAATAAGAATGTTCTGCAACAGCTGGTTGGACACTGGCACCTGAGAAGCATTCTTGATTCGTGTCTGCGACTACAACATCTCCATTCTCTCCCCAAAACTGCAGAGTCTCTTTTGACTAATGGCCTGTTAAGCTTTACCGTTAACTGCTGTGCCCCATATCTCGTTATAGTGCCACTGACCTGGCAATTGCTGCTTTCCCCTGAATGAATATCTCCCCGGCATTATACAAAGCGGAATACTCGATTTCGAGGGTAATGACCACACGAGATTTCTGCACTCGTTGTTGCTTTTACTGGTGGTCATGCAGGTACTCTCGATCTGCACCTCCCGTGTGACTAGCTGATTAAAACGCACCTCTGTGATGCACTCAGCATCGTAGATGAGATCATCTTCGTGTCCGCTGCGAACGTTAACACGCCACACGTGGTCCTCAACTTAACGGTATCTCTTTCAAATGCAAGCGATTGCGGCCCCCACACTGACCTGTGAAGCGCACCACTAGCTAGTGATGGCGAACCAGAAATATACCGCTTTATTCCCAGTCTTTGATATGTATTCATTCACTATGCTATCACATTATGCAAAATGTTAGGCGCATTATTCTTATGCATCTAACTTTTGTGCAGCAGGTTGTCCAATGCTTTCTGGCAATCCAGGTACACAACATCCATCGTTTTCCTGCTGTACACTGCACTCATAATACCCTCAACGAATTGTTCTGTTTCATTTTAACACGATCTGCTTTTCATCAACCCATGATGTATCTGCCAAATCGAAGAATTTCGTCACGATGTCTTTCTATTCTTTCCTTGATAGATTCAAGCACTTACCCACTACAGAATTTAGGTTTACTCAACTATAGTGACCCGTTTTATGTCTATCTTTTTTTTTAAACAGGAGCACCACACGTGGAGTTTTCCAATCTCCCAGAACGGTCACAAAGTCCACGGAATTTTCTAATTTGTTACCAGCAAATTTAAATATAATTCTGAAAATGCAGTTTCGCCCTGTAGACCAATATGTGCTGATGTGTCCAACAGGAAGAGAAACAATGTGTGAGAGACAGAAAGACAGATATGGTGAGAGAGTAAGAGTGAGAAAGGGAGAGGGAAGGGAGAGTGTGTGAGTGCGTGTGTGCATGGGTGTGATGGGGCAGATACCTGTGAGTGAGTGTGCGAGTGATTCCAATATGGAGTGTGCGCGTCAGAGAGAGAGAGCGTGTGTATGAGCGAGTTTCGCTCGCTCTCGTAGACACACTCATTCATCCATACTCAAACTCATAGCAACACACTTTCACAGGCGTTTCCTATGTCGCAATCCCGCACAAAATCACATTCGCACACTCTGTCCCCCTCCCCTCACGTACAGATACACACTCGCTCAAACTCTTTTTCAGTCTTTATCGGACACACACTCGCTCGTCCTTCTCTCTCCCTCTGACCCAGTGACCGGAAAGATGTGGAGAGTTTGACGGAGGTGTGGAAGGTGAGACAGCTGTGGGGTGTTGGAAGGAGGGGAAAATTAGGGAGAGATAAAAATGAGGGAGACAGAGACAGCAGGAGAGTGAAAGAGAAAGGGAGGGTGAGAATCAAGAAGGACAGAGAAGAAATCGGGCTGGTTTGAGAGGGAGGGTGGCGGTCGTGTAGGATGAGTGAGAGTGAAAGGCAGAAGGGGAGAGAAATAGAGAGTGGGCAGAGAGACAGAGGTAAATAAATGACGAGGGGGACAGCATCTGGTGAAATAGTACAAGAGAGGAATCAAAGGGGATAGAGCAACGGAAGGATAGAGAGAGATAGACGGTTGCGATTGAGTGGAAATTCGGTGAACGGGGTAGGAAGATGAATTATGCCCATGGCCTGGTTGCGGTGGGTGACCCAGAGGTGAAAACATGCACAGGATGATTTAAACACAACTCTTGAGCATAGTCCCGCTCGCCTCCACTTCCCTGAGGAGCAGGGCTTGGGGCTGAGTCTGTCTATCTCAGCTCAGCTTTTTCAACACAATGACAAACACCAATATCGTTGATTCTGCTGCAAGACACTTCACAATGAACACTTTTATTGCTGACAAATTCGAGTTTTCGGTACAACCAATGGGATGGTGCCTGATCTTCCTCATCATTGAGTTGAGAGAAACCTTGAAATAAGTCCCTGTAATGCGCTGTGGGACAAGATTGAACAAACTGCAGTCTGTTATCATCGCAACAAGTTGCGTCATTGTTGAAACATTGAACTGAAATGAGAAAACAACGGAGAGATTGATTAATGAGTGAATTTGATTGATTAATGAATTTGTGTAAAGGGAAATTTCAGCACTTTCTTCAGCTGCTGTCTGAACTTAGTCTGGGTCACGGCATAAATCACGGTGTTTGTGCAGCAGCTGAGTAGCTGCAGCATAATACCCAAATCCACCACAGAGAAATTTGGTGAAAAGTGCTAGGCACAATCAATTTCATCTGGTTCCAAGTAGAATACAACATTAACGTTGACCAAAACAGGATGAAATTGGCCGAGATCACATACAATAAAATGATGGATTTTTTTCGATTTCTCATTTCTGTGTCAGACTGAGCGGCTTCATTAGTGTGAGCCCGGAGTCTCCTCCGCGCTCTACTGGTCTTTAAAATGTGTCTGACGGTGATAACATTGAGCAGCAGAATCAGGAGAAAAGGGAGACCCGGTGTTATAATGTAGTGGAGGAACTCGATTATTGCCCAGGCAAGTACGGAATCAGCAGCTATTCGCTCATAACAAAACCAGGGTATATTAAACAGCTGATAGCGAGCTCCGAGCATAAAATACCAGAAAATGTTCTTTAAACAGCTCAGCACAGTCACTACTCCCAGAACCACAGCTGCCGTTTTCTCACTGCAATATTTAATTTTCAGCTTCTGGCAACAAATGGCCACAAACCGATCAAAGGTGAAAGTGACGGTGAACCAGACAGAACAGTCAGTTGCTGCATAAAGCAGGACAGCGTGGATGTTACACACGCGGATGGAGAACAGGAAATAAAACAGTTTCTGATAAACGATAGGAATTTGTCTCAATATCAGGTCAAGGATAAGGACCAGTAGATCCGCCATTGCCATCGCCCCCAAGTAACGTCTGACACATGAAGATAATCCACAATCTTTACAAAGTAGGACGTAGATCGTCACTGCGTTAACTATGAGGAAGCAAACAAATACATTATACATCAGCTTGGAGGCAAATTGACCAGTTTGATTGACGACAGAGTGAGATTTTCATACGTGTCACCGTAATCAGAGATTTATTATAATAATTGAAGCTGAAATAACAAATCGGACTTTCTAAACTAATGACAAAAATAGTCAAACAATATAAGAATGCCTCCCCCCATCTCCAAACACACAAAAACCCATTCATCATAATAGATAGTTTCTAGAACAATCCTGCACAATCGATCACTCGAGATCAGATACAGGTCACTTCTTTTCATTTCCTAATACGAAGGGTGAAAACGTCGCCATCCTGAAGGATTCTGTCTCAGTTCCTTGAAGACAAATGGAGGTGAAAATTTCTGTCTTTTGATTTAAGTTATGATTGATCCTGTGTAGGAAAGAAATGCAAACGCAGGGAAACCATACTCACCGCTTTCAATGCGTGAGAAGACTTCAGGACAGTGTCTCCTTCTCCATGGAACATCATCTCTTAACTTGCGGTCTTAGCTGTTGCTCTATTAACTTACGTTCGGCCAGTCACAAAAACATTCAGGGATTGAGTGCTTCAGGGAATGTTGTGTGCACAATATTTCAAAAAACGATGGAGACAGAATGTTTTCGAGAATGTCGGTTATACATTGTTCCGGGGAATATCGGGGAATGTCCTTGGTATGTTCCAGGTAAAATTAAGTGTAGTATTTTCCGGAGAATGTCAATTATAAATTGTTCTGGAGAATGGCAGTTAAAGAATAGTCCGGAGAATATCAGTCTTATAATGTTCTGAGACATGTTGGATGTAGATTTATCTTGGAAAGGTCGGTTATAGAATGTCCTGAGGAATGCTGTGTTCAGAACGCTCCGGGGAATGACTGCTGTAGAATGTGCGTACAGACTGGTCTGCAGAATGTCAGATGAGGAATGGCCTGGAGAAGGTAAGTTATAGAATATTCTGGGGAATGTCGTATATAAAATGCTCCGGGAACGTCGAATGCGGAATGCTCCCGGGAATGTCGGGTATGAAACGCGGCAGAGCCATAGCGACTCACATCACAAAGGCACATCTTCCCATTGAGTTTGCTGAGACCCACTCAGGCTCATGGTGAGAATCTCTCCCCAAGCTCAATTCAACTGGGACTTTGCAGCAAAAACAACATTATTAAGACAATACATCAATCATGATTTGTACCATTGTCTTTTGTGATCGTACAGATGTCATTCATTATTCCGAGAACTCTCTCACTTCCTTTTCATTTATATATATTTGAGACGTTACGGGGGTAAACGCTCCTGTTAAATTTAAAACCAGGAACACAGTAAAGATTTATTCCATGCAGTATTCTGTAAATATTCGAGTCGCCAAGGACTACTCGAAGTAAAAATTAACAACTTTATTTCCTAAAGTAAAACAGAGCATGATTAATTTATCTTTATTTATAATTGCGGTCTCTAAGCTATCTTTATCTTCTTTCTTTTATCCTAGGTTGAGAAAACGCCTAATTAAGATCGTAATTAAGAAAAAAAACAACACTTTGTATCTTAAAACCATAGAGCTTTCGGTTCTAAAAATCTTCCTGCGTCTTTTTTCCTTCTGGTTAGGAATTCCTGCTTAATTGATCGATAAGGTGCCTTTTCAAAAAAGTAATTTTTTAGGCAGTCTGCTTAAATGCTCGGTCGTGGCAGTTCACCTCCCACTTGTTCAATTTTCCCTGGTCTTATACTCGAGAGCATCGGAATGTGTCATCAGCCCTCAAGATTGTCAATATACTCGATTCCAACTTGATTGAACTTTGATACGTTTCGGGGATAATTGAAACTGATTGGCCGAATTCGAATGTGTTTTTTGTCTTCAAGCAAAAAAACAATCGAGTTTTTCAGCCCAGTGTTACATTGTTGCCTTTCTGAGAACACTTGGTGCTGTATCCGGTCGTCTTCTGCTGTTAACTCTCTGAAAGTACACCCACGTCTTCATAACAGTAGCACTCCCAAATCGAAACAGCTCTGGATATTGAGTTTCCAATCTCGGTCACTCTACAGTCATGTCCGTCTAATATCATTGAATTTTATCCATTCACTCAATGTATACAGTGAATTCCTTAGTCTGTTTTGAGAATAGAAAACACGATCTGATAGCGTGCGTTTCATTCAGCAATTTAACCCGTTATTTCCTGCTCCATTTTCGTCTTTTTTTCTCATGTTGATCCAGTCATGAAACTGTCAGACACCGTCATAATCACAGAATCAGGACTGATGAGTAATGTTTCATGAATCCCCAATCACGATCCCTGGGTATATCCTGCCCCACTGTCAGGGCAGATCCATCAGTGCTGAGTTCACCGTGGGATGCAATCAAGAAAGGAGTTTCCCTGGAAT
The DNA here is from genome assembly GCF_037043375.1 of Chiloscyllium plagiosum. Lineage (NCBI taxonomy): Eukaryota > Metazoa > Chordata > Chondrichthyes > Orectolobiformes > Hemiscylliidae > Chiloscyllium > Chiloscyllium plagiosum. Next base: position 10,879,934 of record NW_028270190.1, read on the forward strand.
TCCTCAACATTGATTCCAGAACCCGGGAAATCTCATAGTAACACGTCAGAGATGATCAAGGAAATAGCTTGATGATGGACATCTGTTGACCTCCACGCTAGCTTTCACTGATAACACAGTTCCCCATGATGTGGAAAACAAATCGGAGGCAGCACTGCCAGTGTCTCCACAGGCCCAACACTCATCGAGTAGGGCGAGTCTTCCAATACTCAGTAGCCCGACTGTGACACGTGATGGGTGAAGCAAGAAGAGTGTAACATTCTCACCAAACTATTTGTCACAGATGGATCTGCCCCTCAAGCTTTCTGTCGGAGCAATACGCAGACTGCCCTGGCAGAGGGAAAGTCTCAGTATCATATTGAAGGTATTGCTAACTGTCTTATGTGGCACTTTCCCCTGCGAAGTCGGACATAATTATAAATGACTGAGCAAATGGAAGCTGGGCATCCAAGAGGCATTGTGAGCCATCAGCAGCTGCGGCAACAATAGCCTTCCACTCATCAGAAAATCAGAAGTGGGCTGTTCACTGATGGTTCCAATACTTTCCTCACAATTCACAACTATATCTATGCTGAAACAGGCTACTCGGCCCATCAAGAGATTTAAACAGGAACAGAATGGGGTATTTCAGCCATTCGAGGCGGTTCTCAGCAATTGGAGTGGATCTTTTCCCATCGCTCATGCCTGTTACAAAGAAAATGGACAGGAATATTATGCTTTCCAAAACTGCTGCACAGGAATACGGGGAGGACTGGCAACTGAGTTGGAAGCAGTGATGAATGAGAGAAATTAGTTTCTTTATCAGGTTAACAGAAAGTAAGGACGGCAGTGACACAGTGACCAGTACTATTTGCAATCTCTGCCTATGATTGTTTTTCATAAATGGAACAAAACAACTACATTTCTGGATGACACGATGTAGTTAGGAAACTAAGTTATCAAGGATGTAGACAATCGGCAGGTATAGAATCAGTAAATTCAGCAGCAACGGACAACAGTTTGACAGGTGGAATGCAAACTGGATAATGGCGAACCTGTGAATATTTCTTGAAGAATAAAAGACTGTACATTACATAAATGGAGACAGAATGCAAGACTTAGCGATATTCAGTGCACACTGAATTGTTCGCTCTAACCCGTTCAGACATGGATGTGTTGCTCCATCTCCCTGCTACCTTGAACCTAAGATGTGCACGGATGTTCCCAGTTCCCCCATTGCTCTCAGGACACACGATATATTGTGATGTGGTTGTTTGGCGATGGGGATCAGCAAGCGGGAGGGTGTTTTGAGCCGTGTACCAAATGGACAACGTTTAACCGAGAGACCATCCTTTATGGAGACCTAAAGATCAAGAGAATGATGACTGCTTCTGATTGAAGAGGCTGTGGTTGTTGCCAGGGCAGTGAATATTCACAAACATGATGTACTGTGAATGGTCACAGTGCATCATACATGGAGTGAGAGACAGAGGATCCAACCACAAGAATAAGAACTGAAGGCATTGTAAGATCAGCTGAAATAATTATTTATATCACATTCTCATTTCACCTTACCGAATCAGCCCAGACACCATAAGCCAAAGGAATTAAATTTTCAACACAGTGCACTGTGTAGATCAAGATCTGCTCGTTCCAAACCAGCAATTTGCCGAGTGTGGAATTCCCTCCAAATCACAGCAGTACATTGATCCGTAAACAAGGACCAGCTATCTATTCAGCACCGATTGCTATACTGACCACGGCAGTGAATTTATCTATTATCCTGGAGTGGATATCTGGTCAGCACGAAGAGATTGGGCCTGGTGTGGTCTGGAGACTGAGCCTGGTTTGGTCTGCAGACAAGGCCTAGTGCAGTCTGCTGACTGGGACCAGCGTGGAGTGGAGACTTGGGCAAATGTGGTCTGGGGGACAGAACAGGTTCGGTGTGGAGATTCTCCACGGTATGGTCTGGACTCTGAGTCTGGTAATGTATACAGACTGGACGCAGTGCAGTCAAGAGACTGTGCCTGGTGCGGTATGTCGTATGAGCCCAGTGTATTCTGGAGACTGAGCCTGGCACATTTTGGAGACTGGGTCCAACGCAGTCAGTCGAGTCGGTTCTGACGCAGACTGTCGTGACGCGACTTTAAATCATGTATGTTCTTTGATTTTCATTTTTATCTTCAGCTGGAATTTCATTTATTATTCTTTTCATTTTGTACCAAAGACTTACGATATTGTACCTAGCTAAGATGTTTCCAGATGTGAAGACACTGCAAAACTCACACTCCATTCATTGCAGTGCACGTGGCAGTGAAGCTAATTCAGTTTAAATGTGAGAGATTCAATGTCTTTGATACATTTTCCAAACAAAGCTGCTTCTTGTGCAGAGGCGGAGGTCTGCTTGCAGAAGGTGGTATGACATCACTTTAAACTCCAGAAGGAGAGGGAGTTGCAGAGAGAGTGTGACATTGAGGAGGGACATTCTGATCGTCATGTCAATGGATTCACTCCCAAAACAACAGAAACCCAAATGCTCAGAGATGCAGATGCAGAGATACACACATTAATACGCTAAAGGACACACTGAAACACAAAGACAAATGCACACAAACACACAACTATGAACATTCAGGGAAATGCAAACATTCGGCCAATCATCCCTGCCTTGCCATTCAATGTGATCATGGCAAGTGGAAGTCTTTCAATAGCTAATTAATCAGAGTTCAGGGACAGCATGTTCTTCTAAAGTGAAAGCCAATGCTCACAGTAGTAGGGAACAGTTCATGAATGGGGATTTTGAGGCTCTGGTCAAGAAAATCGAACGAGGTCTACGTCAGGTTTGGGTTTCTGGGATGCAGTGAGTCCTTTGAGGAGCATATGGGTTACAGCAGTGCACTTCCGAGGCAAATCTGGAAGGAAAGCAGGGAACATGAGATCGATTTGATGAACAGGGTTAAAGAGAATCGGAAGGGATTCTTCAAGGATATTAAGGGCAAAAGAGCAATTAAGAAGAGAATCGGGCCCGTTAAAAACGGAAATCACATTTGGACCCACAAAGAGATCAACTAGGCTTGTTAGGTTTATTGTCAAATTTTACAAGTCATCACATATGATGCAGTCTTAAGGTAAAAAGTACCCCTCCCACCCCGCCCCAGGGACAGAATCCTCTTGCTAAGCAGAAAAATAAAGAAAACAAAGTTAAAATATAAAACATTACAGAGATGCCGAAAAAAATGGAAGTAAAAAAACAGAAAGAAGCGGATTTATTTGTTCAACAACACAGTTTATAAGTGCCTGGCCATGTTGGGTTCACATTCTTCACAAGAAATCTACCTATCCAAATGTGACGCATGACAGCCTGTTCCTGATATATGTCTGAGATCCTACAGGAATATATCATGTCAGTACTTACTGTGAAGAAAGACATGGAAGCTCGGGAATAAATCCGTGTCATGATGTTTTGAAAAGAGGTCACATGACAGAGGAGGAAGTGCTGGAGTTTTTGAAATGCATAACCACAGATAAATACCCATGACCCGTTCAAATCTATAAAAGGTCATTGTGGGATGCTGGGAAAGAAATTGCAGAACCACGAGCTGAGAAATTTCTATTATTCACAGAGTTCAGAATAAGTGGCAATAGATCTGAAACATTAGCACTGATTTCTCGGCATAGATTCTGCCAGCCTGCTGAGCTTTCCAGCAACTTTTAATTTTGTTTGTGATTAATAGCATCCTCAGTTCTTTTAATTTTATTTGTATGATTTACTGCCACCACTGCGTTGCTAGAGTACTGGAAAACAGCTAATGTTTCGACATTAAGTTTACAAAGATTGCAAGGTAAGCTGAGTAATTACAATTATGTGAGTCTGATGTCAGGGTTGGGGAAGTGTTTGCAGGAGATTCCGAGAGACAGGATCATCAGGCATTCTGAAATGCAAGATTGCTTTTGGATCGTCAGTACATGTTTGCATTTGGTTAAACTGATATCACGAACTTGAATAAAATTATTCAAGAGATGACCAATGAGATAAATGACAGTAAAGGAGCAGACGTTGTCAACAACCAACAAGTGTCCAAGTAGTATACTGGTTAATAAGTTTAGATCACAAGGGATCAGGGAGAGCGAGCCAATTACATACAAAATTGGCTTGACAGTGGAAGGTATAGGGTGTTCGGATTGAATCATTGATCTTCCTGGAGGTAGGTGATCAGCGGTATACCAGAAGACGTTTTGCTCGGACCAGTGTTGTTTATTAGTTTCAAAAATGATTTGGAAGAGAAAACAGGAAAAAATAGTAGACCATTTATAGACGACACTAAAATCGTGGACAATGGATATAGTCATTTAAGAGAATAATGGGATCTTGATCAACTGGGCCAGTAGGGCGAGGAATGATAGATAGAGCCCGAAGCAGACAAAGGTGAGGGGTTGCATTTTGTAATGCAAACCAGGGCAGGATTTACAGTTAACAATAGAGCTCTGGGGAGAGTTGTCAAACACAGAAATCCAGCAATGCAGTTCGGTTGCTCCTTCAAAGACAATCGCAGGTAAACAGGGCAGTTTAGAAGGCAATAGACACACTCACCTTCATTGGACAAAGCAATGAGTGATACCAGAATGATAAGGCCACGTTTGGAGTACTGAGTACAATTCCTGTCGACCGACTACCGAAATAATGTTATAAATATTTCAAATGATGTAATTAAGAATGGAAATTTTGAGATATAAGGAACACTGGACAATGCATGATTCCGTTATTGCAACTATTTTTTTTTTCTTTATTCGGAAAGGAGACCAAAACTGCAAGCAATACTGCACAGAGATCGAGAGATATTGTCACTGAGGCCCTGAAAGCTGCAAGGAGCATAAGACCTTTTACAGACTAATATTTCTAATCAATCAGTTTTCAAATGGTAGTCTGCCGTTCTATATTGTCCCCAAAGTGCATAACGTAACATCTGCCACATCGCTCTTCACCTGCCATGCATTTGCCCATTCATTCCATTTGTCTCAATCAACTTGGAGATTTTTCACGTCTTCAGCCACTCACAATCTGGCATCGTTTAGTGCTGTCAGAATACTTCAGATTTTGCATTTGATTCTCGCAACCAAATGTTTGATGTATATTAGGAATAAGTGGGTCACAAGGCCCTCTTCCTCTGATAGTCCACTAGCCTTCGTCTCTCATAACAGGATCCTTTATTTTGGTGGTTCAGTTCCAAGGTTTCCTTTGTTAGACTTTGTCCGCTCTGACATTTTTTTCTGTTTCTAACTTTCTCCCGCTCTCCTGTCTCTCTGTAACTTACTGACCTTGTAGCTTGGATAGCACCTACAGTGGCAAGAGCCTAACACAGGGATTTTGAACGGACTCAGGTCGTGGACATTAAGTGCTTTGAAGCAGGGCCCAGGGAACGGACATCGATTTGGACCCAATGCGTAGGAGATTGAGTCCCTCCTTACATTTCCAGAGCAAGCACACGACCTGGAATCAGCAGCAGCTACATCGGCGGAGGGGAAATGCGCGAGATTGGGTCCAGGAGAAGATGATGATGCCTGAGGATCGGAGAGTTCGTTTTTGCCTACATCCTGCGCTGGCAGTGATAAAGCAGTTGGTGGAAGGGCATCATCGAAACGTCGATATGTTGGGAACAGTGTAAACGACATGTCTCTGCCTTTGGAGGGTCAGGCACGGGGAGATGATGCATTGATGGAGGAGTAATGGTTCAGCGGCAAAGATGGCACTTGTGGATCAGCACGGACGATATTGGGACGGTCCGGTGTCGATGGTGATGAAACTGCTATGGAGGGATGGCGTTGCAGGTGTCAATGATGTGGAGGAGCTGCCTCAGGGCCCATGGAGTTTCCTAACTCTATATCTGTTGTTTGATCCATTTTCTTAAATTATGCAAAACAGCGGGGTTTTGTAAAATCTTGTCACTGAGATTTTCCTGAAAAATACACGTGGTAAGAAATTCAAAGTAGAAAACTTTGACTCACTTCTTCCTGCCAGCTGTCCCATTCTAAGACTATATCCATAAGTGAGCCCCAATCCGACAAGATTTTATTTCGCACACTCTGCTTCGGGATTATGAAAATTCTTTCTGAAAATCCCAACAACTTGCAAAGGTTGCTTCTCCATAATATATCAGCCTGTAATTTTCTCAAATATGATTCCCATTTCGTAATTCTATGTTGACCTTGTCTCTGTCCATTACTTTCACTCCCAACATTTTCTCCAAAACCATGCATTTACTAATTTCATTTTCTTCCCTTTTCCCACCAGCTTAAAACATAGAACACAGAACATAGATCATCGGACGTTACAACGCAATACAGGGCTTTCGGACTTCGATGTTGCACCGTTCAGTGAATATAATCTGATGCCCATCCATACTACACAGTACCCTTATGCTCCGTATGAATGTCCAATGACCATTTAACTGCCCTTAACGTCGGCGACTGTACTACTGTTGCAGGCAGGGCGTTCCATTCTCTACTGCTTTCTGAGAGAAGAAACTACCCATAACATCTGTCAAAAACCTATCACCCCTCAATTGAAGCTATGTCCACTATTTTAGCCTTCACCATCCAAGGAAAAGCTCTCACTGCCCACCCTACCTAACCCTTAGTTTTGCCAGTTTTCTGGGAAGACTTTTTAAAAAATTCTTCTGGAATGCAGAACTGAAGGCACAGTTTCTTCGTAGTTCTGCCATTTCCTTGTTCTCCATTATCTGCTTTCAGACGACAGGATCTGCACTTGCTTTATATTTCCATTGACATCGACATACTGTTTATAAGGCATTCAACTATTGTTAATATATTCTTCGGAAACACAGCACATTCTGACATGAGCTGCTCAACGATTGACCTTGCTCAATCAGAGAAGCATCGACACTGCAGCATCAGTAATCCGGCATGATCTACATTCGTCCCATTTTCATCACAAGGCCCATAGTCGCGAATGTTATGACACTTGAAGTGCTCATCCAACTAATTCTTAAAGGTTGTGAGGTCACGCTTTCCAACTACCCTCTCAGAAAATACATTTCAGATTCCAAACACCTCTGCGTGAAAACAAATTCACCAATCGTCTCCAAATCTCAAAGCGTTCACTTTCAAAGTGTCTTCCCTTCTTGTTGGCCCTCTGACTAAATAAACAACACGTGAATATCCACACTCTCCATACGGTTCTTGATCTTCTCTTTCTGAAACACATTCCCCTCCGTCTTTCCTACTCCACAGCAGAAATTCTGAATTTATCCAACTTGTCTCCATAGCTGTTCGGCTCCAGTCTCCGGAACACACTGGTGAATCTCCTCTGCAGCCCCATCCGAGCAATCACATTCTTCCTGTAATGTGGCATTTAGAACTGCACACCCTATTCCATCTCTGGCCGAAACAAAGATCTGTCTAGCTTTTGTAATCTATGTCTCACTGAATGAATCGCTATCACCACGGTCGCTGCTGCCTTCTCAACTCATCTTTTACCCTGCCCAGCTGCATTGAGGCACCTGTGGAGAAGCACCCCTGAACTTCCCAGTTTGCTGCCATTCATTGAGTTCTCTTCTGTCTGGTTCCTTTTACGAAAATGCACCACCTCATATTTATCAGGGTTCGATTCCTTCCGCCATTGATCTGCCCATCTTACAATTCCATCTATGTCTTCTTGTAATGTATGACTTTCCTCTTCACTGTCAACCACTCGGCAAATGTTTGTGTCAAACTGAAACTTAATGTTCACATTGGCCACACACCGCTCCGACGCCCTCCAACATGTACATCTGCATCAGTTATGAATATCACCAATAATAAGGAACATAGCACTGATTCCGGTGGTGGAGGAGGGGACACGGTTCTCCAGTCACACAAGCAGCTTTCTACAACCACCCTCTGTCTCCTGTCACGAACTTGAATTTCGATGCAACATGGCAAGTCATTAATGAGTCCTTGCTTGTTGTATTCCACTTTACATGCGTGTTGAATATCTGGGGATTCTCGTTAATCTTCTGTGCGAGTAGGTTTCCGTTCTTCTCTTCGGCAGTTTCCTCAAAGTGAAGATTTTCCTCGTTATTGCAATCTTATCTTGAATTATTTTTTCCTTGAATAAAGAATAGACAGCGAGAGAAACATTCTATTTACTTCCATCATGTCATATCCTTTGTGACTTTCGTAAGTTTCCCTTGTTTTTCTAAACTCTGTCGGTCACAAGCGAATATCTTCATCAGATAACCTCGCCATCTGAGGGTCGAACTTTGAGAAATATTCATAAAAGTTCCTTTGTGGTCATTATGCATTTTCTGACATTGGAGCATGAAAACTGTACATAATATTCCAGATCCAGTCTCACCAAGACTCTATATAAGTGCTTCATGATATATTTATTTCTACATTTCCATTTCATTTAGTGAAGGCAAAACTAACTTTAACTTTCCATTTACATGTATTTCTCAAAACACCTTTTACCTTTATTGCATTTCCGAACTCACCGTGTAAGATCTTATCGAAAGTCTCCTGAAAATCCAAAGATTCCACTTCCACTATGTCGACACTGTCTCTGGTGCAAGAAACAACATCAATCAATTCTTAATGTTGCCAAGTATGATTTCTCTGCCAGAAAGACAGACTGATTCTCTCCAACGTTGCCGTTAATTTCTAAATATCTTATAAATCATCCTAAATGATGGATTCAAACAGATTCCACACAGAGAGTAGAAAGGATATGGAATACTTTACCTGCAACGGTAGTAGATTTGCCAATTTGAAGTACATTTAAGTCGTCATTGGACAAGCATATGAACGCACATCGACCAGTGTAGTTTAGAAGGGGTTCAGATGCGTTTGACAGGTCGCTGCAACATCGAGGGCCAAAGAGCCTGCACTGCTCTGTAATCTTCGATGTAGATGTCAAGTTCATTGGTCAACAGTTATCCACATTATCTTTTCTTAGTTTTGTAAACGTTTGGATCACGTTTACTATCTTCCAGTTATCTGCAGTGGCTTCTAGATTTGTAGGATGTACAGAAAAATAAAACACCATCATCGACAGTGCGATTAATATGTTTATCACCCTTCTTTTCTGATGTTCCGATATGAAGTATATCTGGTCTATCAAACTTATAAAAACTCTATCCAGCTGCCTTTTTAAAGTATTACCTTGTTACAAATACGAAATGATTTTGCATCTTTAGTTCCAAAAGTTCTTATGATCGAATGGCATCTCTGGGAGATTTGCTGGATTTTCCTCCATGCAGGCTGATGCAAACCATTTGGTTCGTTTCTCTACGATTTCCCAGTTCTCCACGATATGTTTTCACGTCCCTATTACAAACTTCCACGGTTGATCTTGCTTTTATTTTGCCCTTTTTGAACTATAGACAGTATAATTTATCTGCGTTTGTATTTCCTGTTCGTTTGTAATAATACTCGCATTTTGATTTCTTCCTGAGTTTCATGAACGTCCTTGAATGGATTTTTTTTCAGAATTCTGACGTTTCTACAAAGTCTAGAATACATCTGAAGCCACTTTCTTTGTTTTAATATGATCTTGAGTTTCTGCATTTAACCATCGTTGAATCACCACCTTTTTTATTTGCTGTTTGTATCTTCGAAAAGTATATGTATTTTTCAGACGTTGCAGTATTTAAAAAAGTAATCGTTATTGCTTGTCTATCACTCAATGTTATATTGTACCTTCACTCGAACGAACTAGGGCATCTTGCCTCCAGGGTTCCATGATGTTTGACCGTAATGCTTAAAATGTCCATGCTGCGTAAAATACAATATTTTCTTGTCAAGTTTTCTCAAAAGCTGATCCAGAGCAAGTTTACTATTCAGTCCTTTTGACCACACAACACCAAATCTGAAAGGCCTGGGATAGAGCTCGATTCACAGCACTATCTTCAACCTACCTCATATACACTTATGAAATTTATTTTTCACAACATTAGCAGTCACTTAGTTAAGGCAGTTCAGATGCAACTTGGCATCATCCATTAAAATTGCGGAACCCAAGATATGTACATATCAATTTTCTATAACCTAAAATGCACACAGTGTGTGCAACAGTTTGTGATAAGATTTATAATACACCAATGCTGGCTTCTCCATGCTATTTGTAAGCTCCACTGAAACAGATTCTATGGAATCTCAGGAACGTGGTCTGTGGCGTTATACGAGATAGACTTGGACAAAGCATTCGGGGACACTCACCTCGACGCAGAGATAATCTGAAGAAATGCTGAGCAATACTGGGCAAGCAACAGTCAACTTCACAGCATTGTCATGATAAGTCTCACCGTATTCCCTCTGTTCCCTGACAGTCCCTGAATATCCGTCACAGCACCGAACCCCGACGAGTGCAATACACCAAGACTCTCACTAATGCAATGCAATCCTCCAATATGTCTCTGTCTCTCTCTTTCTCTGTCGCCTGCACTGTAGTCCCCACACTGATCACACGGCATGATTCCAGCACTGCTGACCAACTCCCCCTGGGCACCTCACCATCCAGCCCCACCCCCACAACGTCTACACCAGCATGAACACGAACAAAATTAAAATGCCCACCTTCATGCCCGTCCCTGCCTTTCTATCATCCATGGAGAAACAGCTTGGAAAAGGACAGTAGGATACTATTTGGGTGGTGGATTCTCCAATATGCGTTCGCTCGCACTTCCCCATCTTCTCCCCCGCAAACCCAATGTGTATTGAACCCTGCGAAAAGCCGGAGACGGCCACAAAGAATCTTATGGAGATTGAGAAGCATCCACGTCCCAACAATAATGTTTTGTGTCGAAACATTTTCACTTGAACCACTAAGTCGGTTCGAATAGTTCTCTCCCTCCTTAAGCAACAAATACCTCATTGCATAATGATGCAGCGACAGAAATACACAGAGACATATGGAAACACCCTAACATACTGGTACTTACAGTACATTCACGGAGACAGACACGCACACATGTAGAGGCAGAGAGACATGCATAGTATCAACATACAGTAATCACGAACAAAGATACAAAGCTCAGGCAATGATATAGATGGGCAGATGTGGACACATAATGGACAGACACGTCACCTTATCGACACATACTGCCACACACAGACTCAAACACTTGTGTCTTAAAGACAAGTAGGTCCTTTTTTATTCGTAACAGGACAATGGGTTACAGAGTGAAAGCAAGATTGGCAGGTGAATTGACATTACTAAATTGCCTGTAGTGTTAGGTAAGGGGTAAATGTAGGGGTATGGGTGGGTTTCGCTTCGGCGGGTCGGTGTGGACTTGTTGGGCCGAAGGGCCTGTTTCCACACTGTAATCTAATCTAATCTAATCTAATCTAATCTAATCTAATCTAATCTCATCTAATCAAATCAAATCAAAAGGATGTTTTTTGGAATCATTTAAGCCATTGCTAATCAGACTCGATGGGCCGACTGTCCTAATTTTGTTTCTATTTTACGCTTGTGTGGTGTCATGCTGTCTTGTATTTTCTTTGCGAGATACGAGTTGAGGCTGGGTTTGATACATCTTTGATTAGAAAGAGAGTGGTAACAGGCTAGGAAAGTTTGAACAGTATACATCTATTCATAATTATTGTGCTCTTATGTTTCAAAACAGGCGGTGATTCGATGTTAGATTAACAAAATTTTTAAAATGACGTCTTTTGGATCTTTCTGGTTATGTTATCTGTAATGTCCTCCTCATCAAGGAGCAGTGAAGGTTCGGTTAATAAAGGCATTCATGGCTGAGCTCGACCGATCATTTTGGGCAGTAGAGTTGATATTTATTAAGTTCAGACTGGAGAGGCATGGTCAGACATAAGCGGATGGTGAGACAACCTTCGGATGGTCAGACACAGTCGGGTGGTCAGACACAGTCGGATGGTCAGACGCAATCGAATGGTTAGACAAAATCGGATGGGCAGACAAGTCGGATGGTCAGACGCAATATGATCGTGACACACAACTGAACGGTCGGACACACTGGGATCAGCCATGCACATTCTGAATGGTACAGCCCTAATTGGCAACTGTTGCCCCAACACCGTGTATTTGTCTCCCTATGCAGTCCTCGAGGTCGCGACCGAAGTAGATGACGAACCCATTCACACAGACAGGATCGTTACAATGAGACATGAGGAGACCATTCTGCCCATTGACCGACTTTCGCAGGACTTGGGAATGAAGTTGCTTACCTCGTTGAGTACATTACACAGCCCGAAAGGAGCTCATTCAACGCGGCTGTGTTGCTGAAAAGGACGCTGTCAATAACAGGAAACAGAGAGTACTGAGTCTGCAATTTTGACTTTGACATGGAAGGTTAGTGAGCGAACCTGTAGCAGAAATGACATACGTGAGTGGCCTATTTTGGCAGTACGGATACAACAATGGTGAACAAATGAAATGGAGAGGGTTTGCAGACCTCTGTGACAAAGATGGTTTCCGTGTCACTGGTTCATGTAGCATGTGAAGGCGCTCTTCAGATGCAGCATGTGATTTGGAAGGAAAGTGAAATGATGCTGTTTCATGCAAAGGTTAACAGGTTCAATCCTCGGAATGTTTTATTGCATGTGCACAGGGAGAAACTGAGGACTGCAGATGCTGGAGATCAGAGTCGAAACGTATGGCCCTGGAAAAAAAAAGTTGCATCCGAGGAGCAGGACAGTCGACTTTCCAGCATAAGCACTTCATCAGAAAACTGACAAAAAACGTTCAACTCTCTGCTCCTCAGATGCTGCCTGACATTCTGTGCTTTTTCAGGAGCACACGTTTCGACTCTGCACTCGTACAAGGCACTGTGTGCAGTTATGATCCCCTAAAATAAAGATAAAGGGGAAAACAAACCTTTGGTTTGTAAGATTTCCAAAGCTGTTTGGCTTTACGAGAATGAAGGCTTTTTGATATGAAAAGGAATCAGTTTGGGTTTTAGGAAAGAAATGAACGACCCACGAATTTGAGAAAAGTATATTAGATGGATAAAAATTTACTCTTGTCAGGGAGACTAAAACTAGTGAATTATTTTCTGAATTGTACGTATTGATTTTACGCAGATATTATGAAAACATCAAACGATTTTGAAACAAAAAACCGTGCATTATAAACATCTCATCAAATTTTGAAGCGGATTTTTAAAATCACTAATGAAAGTTTCTTGGTATGAAAACAGCAATGCAGCACCTGCATATAGTCAATAATCATACACTCCATAGAATGTTCATGAAGCGTGGGCATGGTCCAGTTCAGTATTCAGTTGACGTCATGAAATGTTTCAACACAGAGAGAGGAACAGCAGCCTAGTGCTTCCTAACTCTTACTTTGTTCCAGCTGACAGCAAACTTTGATAGCAGAAAATTCCTGAATCATGTTTACCACTTGTGGAGGATTCCTGATGAGGATTCATTGGAATCTGCCCACTGCTGGAGCAAAGGGAATACAGCCAAATCCCACCGTTCTTGGAAAAATTCCCATAATCAGCAGCTGATGTTAGTAGAAGAACCCAGAGGGCAGAATAACAGTTGGGGCTTTCTGCCATGATTCCATTTGTTATGAATTAAAGTATTATGAAACCCTGAAAGGCTTTCATTTTTCTGTTTTTCTGAAGGTGTGTGTGTGTGTGTGTGTGTGTGTGTGTGTGTGTGTGTGTGTGTGTGTGTGTGTGTGTGTGTGTGTGTGTGTGTGTGTGTGTGTGTGTGTGTGTGTGTGTGTGTGTGTGTGTGTGTGTGTGTGTGTGTGTGTGTGTGTCTGCATGTGATTTACGGATTACAAGAAAATGATCCAAACTGGACTTATATCATTCACCTTATGACTAAACTTTGAATTTTAATGTTGCCAGTGAAGGACTGGGGCTGCAAAAGCGACCGGTGGACCTGCAGCATGGATCAGAACACATCCAAGAAATTCGGAAAGGGCGTACAAGTGGGAATTCCCTCCCCAGACGTTTGTGGTGCCTTGGTGTTTACATTCATTGAAAGTTGAGTTCGTTGAACATTTTAAAGACAAGTGAATGAAGGCAAATAGAAAGCAGGCACAAAGGGGCTGCTGAGACTCACAATCAGATCAGCTACCAACTTCGTGTCTGCGTAAGCTGTGACAAAGTTTTGAATGACACATGCCTGCTCCTCAATCCGATGCAATATTTAGCCACTAAAACCTCCTGCACGGGAGCATATGAAGGCCACTTGCTCCAAACGCCTGGTTTGCACTGAAACAGGATATCACTCAATCCCTCAACACTGTCACACACGTTTTGGTGTATGTTGGAAAATGTTGTTGGAAAATCCAGTCTGTTTGCAAAAAATGCCAATTGTCTCTTTATAGGGCGTTTCCTCTCATTGTGCTGCATTTGTTGGTCATGTTGCAGATCCAGATTCACTTTGAATACAGCCCCCATACCTCTCCGAGATATTACTCCCAAAATACTTGCCTCTCTGTGACGTTACCATTCGGCATGTGAACGTCGTGCAAAACAACAATCATTACATTTTCAATGACTGAATGTAATTCAGATGCTGAATCCTGCTGTGCCGTTGTGTAATTTACATTTTCTTTACATTACTGTGTGGAAACAGGCCCTTCGGCCCAACAAGTCCACACCGAAGCGAAACCATACCCCACCCATACCCCAACATTTACCCCTTACTTAACACTACGGGCAATTTAGCATGGCCAATTCACCTGACCTGCACATCTTTGGACTGTGGGAGGAAACCGGAGCACCCGGAGGAAACCCACGCAGACACGGAGAGAACGTGCAAACTCCACACAGTCAGTCGCCTGAGGCGGGAATTGAACCCGGGTCTCTGGTGCTGTGAGGCGGCAGTGCCAGAGTAATATCGTGGCTGAAAAACTTTGACATCAGGTCATGTTGAATACACAATTCTTCACACACTTTATCTCTCCATCAGGCCAAACGTACATCTCCCTCCTCATTCAATATTTCCTGTGAACCAGATCAACTAACTGTTTTGACGAGATAATACCCGACATTCACTACCCTCTGTGAGAAGTAATTACCTCCAAACATGTATAAAAAACCTACTACTATGTTCAAAATAGGTGGTGAAAGTGAGGTCTGCAGATGCTGGAGATCAGAGCTGAAAATGTGTTGCTGGAAAAGCGCAGCAGGTCAGGCAGCATCCAGGGAACAGGAGAATCGACGTTTCGGGCATAAGCCCTTCTTCAGTCTGACCTAGGGAGGAAGAGAGCTTCTTCAAGGAAGGCATCCTTGTAAGAGGATTCGCAGTAGGTTGAAATCTTTGAGGAGAAAGTGAGGTCTGCAGATGCTGGAGATCAGAGCTGAAAAAGTGTTGCTGGAAAAGCGCAGCAGGTCAGGCAGCATCCAGGGTACAGGAGAATCGACGTTTCGGGCATAAGCCCTTCTTCAGTCAGAATTCTCTCTGTTCCCGCACATCTCCGCAGGAGATCCTCAGCGTAGCTTCCTTGCCAGGAACATCCTCACCGGCTTCATGAATGTCTTTCCCCAATTCAGTGTCTTGATCTGTTCAACCGGGACAGGCCGAGCCCGGTCATGCTCTTGAAACTATGGGACGGGGAGAAGACACTTATTCAACAGCAGAGCATGACATTGAGGCTCCAATATGACAAACCCACGAAGGAGACACTGCGCAGGTTGACTGATCCATGATGCTCTTCGTGTGTCCTTTGCCTGTTGAACACAGGATACTTTAACGTGGATTGCTGGGAAGGAAGAGTGAAGCCAAATGATTTGCGCCAAGTCTGAAGGAGACATCGTCCATCTCCGAGAAGGCAGACCCATATTCATCATGGACGTCAGAAGCTGGTGTGAATAGTTAATCCTTTTAAATTGAACGTATTGTGGCAGCTGTCGGCATTGAGGATAACCTGATGTTCATTGCAGGGGCACACACCAACTGCAATGTATTAATATGGGGAGAATTAATTCAAAGGCTGAACTCCTCGTCTCTCCATCGCCATGGGGAGTGAGTGTGGGTGTGGGAAACGTTCTCAGAGGCACAAAACTATCCAGAGGCATGTAACACAACTGAAAAAAAGCCATGGATATGTTTCATTATCCATATCTGTTTATGATTGAATGAGTGATTGTACATCGCACTCAAGAGTCAATGCAATTGCCTCTTATTCTCTCACAACGCTACAGAGTAATTAGATTAGATTACTCACAGTGTTCAAACAGGCCTTTCGGCCCAACAAGTCCACACCGAAGCGCAACCCACCCATTACCCCACATTTACCCTTACCTAACACTACAGGAAATTTAGCATGGCCAATTTACCTAACCTGCACATCTTTGGAGTATGGGAGGAAACCGGAACACCCGGAGGATACCCACGTAGACACGGGGTGAATGCGCAAACTCCACACAGTCAGTCGCCTGAGTCGGAAATTGAACCCTGGTCTCTGGCGCTGTGAGGCAGCAGTGCTAACTGCTGTGCCACCGCGCTGCCCAGTCACTCTTCACTCACTCATCATGGTGCCATTATCCCAGGGGTTAGATTGGTGAAGCTCCTTTGCACTTTGTGGCAAGGAGCATATTTCTAATGCAGGAGAGAAAATCTGACCACAATACCCCAAATACGACGTTACCCACACTTTCAGCGTCGATGACAATTGTTTTTCCCTCACCTTGCCGTCTCCCTTGCTTTGTCATGACTTAAAAAGCCATTCATTCTCTGTTCAAAGTTTGGGAGAAGATTTTTAGCTCGGGTGCTCGTTGTTGTGGTTCTGTTCGCCGAGCTGTAAATTTTTGTTGCAAACGTTTTGTCCCCTGTATAGGTGACATCCTCAGTGCTTGGGATCCTCCTGGGAAACACCACAGAAACGCTTCACAGGAGGCACCCAAGCACTGAGGATGTCACCTAGACAGGGGACTAAACGTTTGCAACAAAAATTTCCAGCTTGGCGAACAGAACCACAACATTCATTCTCTGTGCACTCCGACTGACGTGAAATGTAAATGTTCCTTACATTTGTATTTCAGCATGTCTACGGAGATAAGCATCAATCTCTGGAAGAATTTCAAAGAGAGAGAGAATACACATGAATTCGGGAATGGCCACCTCTCTGAATAGAAATGAGTTATAAGAAGGTGGGAAAATTTAGGGGAAGGCAGCTATCTTTCCTTTTATTCTTCTTTCACGGGATGTGAGTCGCCCTGACCAGGACAGTGTGTTATGTCCATCTTGAACTGGGGTTCTGGTTCAGCTCTTCCCCAGAACAGTCAAAAGTAAAACACATTGCCGTGTGTCTGCAGACATCCAGAGACCTGACCAGGTAGGAATGCTCCATTGCCTTCACGAAAGGACATAAGGCAAGCTGATGTGCTGATGCCAACTGATTATAATCCTATGGCTGCAAATTATGAGTCAATGACTTGACCACCATGTGCCTCCTTCCCGCATAACAGATTCTGTGGACAGAAGAAGTTATTATCTCAAGTGCAATCACTTGGTAACGGAAATGTGGTTAGAAGGGGCTTGAAACAGCTGTATCAGAATTTTACAAAGATACAAACGAAGGTTTATTCAGCAGTTCAACAGAAGATAATATGGAGACTGAGACATCTTGATGTTGGCCCTGGACAAGGTTGCTGAGTGGGGAGTATGTGGACATGTAAACCTGTGCAGGAGAATAGGGATCATGGAGTTTAACAACAGTCTGTCATCTCTTCGCATTCCAGTGAGTAAATTGCAAATATTAATTTGTAAGGTAACTAAAGTTTGATTTGAATTGAAAACGTTGTCTACCACCTTTCCAAAATTTAGGTATCAGGAGCAGCAAATCATTTCAACCTGTTTTAATATACAGATAAAGGGACTTACCAGGAACACCGACTACAGCAAGGATGGGATAGTAACCACCTTGAATGATCCAAACAATATCTTGGATCCGCGATGCTAATGATATCCAAGGCTGAGAAAGATAATGAAGTCCGTCAAACAAACTCCTGTCCATTGTTGGAAGATTCCAGTCTAAAGTTCTCCGATTCCGATCTCTCCTACCCGCCTCTCAGTGCTGCTGATTGCTATTCATGCAGGCGGTGATGCTCCCGCTCAAACTGTGGAATAACGCATTGAAATAAGTGCCTTATATTGAGAAGGGGCTAACCCTCGACTGACACATTTAGAATCCACGGGGACTAACCTTAATCACATTCACTAAACAAATAACACAAGTTAACCGCTTCTAATTCAATACAGTTTTACTATAATTCAAAATATATATTCGAGTTTCTGAGAGAAGAGATTTTCGAGATGGTATATCGATTGAGTGTAATTATTCAAACTATTATGGACATTGGCGCGATGCGAGAAGATTGTCAGAACTCAAGCATGCTTCTATGATCCGATAGGTGTATACATTCTGTAAATGCTGATCTGTTATTACAATATCAGTAAAACATTTTGAGAACGTTTATCATCCATTATCTGACGGAACGATGCTCCAAAAGCAACATGGGTTTATGACAGGCAGATATCATATATATGCTAACAACGAGTTGTGCCTGACAAACGCAATTCTGATTGTTATTCCAGGATCAGAGAGGACAGCTGAAGTGATGCTGTTGATTTTATCGAAGCCAGTGACGTGTGATGAAGTATCATTTAGATTAGATTACTTCCAGTGTGGAAACAGGCCCCTCGGCCCAACAAGTCCACACCGGCCCGCTGAAGCACAACCCAACCAGACACATCCACATACATTACCCCTTCACCAAACACTACCGGTAATTTAGCACCGCCAATTCACCTAACCTGCACATTTTTGGTTTGGGGGAGAAAACCCACGCAGAGACGGGGAGAACGTGCAAGCTCCAAACAGAGAGTCGGCTGAGGCGGGAATTGAACCCGGGTTTCAGGCGCTGTGAGAAAGCAGCACTAACCACTTTGCTACCGTGCCGCCCAGTGGACTGTTTGACAGTTATTATGGCATTGACAAGAAAGAGAGAATGTGCTAAGTGGGGGAAATGGCTCTTGAGACTGGATGGAGGGAGAAATTGTCGAGTCATCATTATTGGAACATTGCTGTTTATAAATCATATGAAAAACAAATTCAGGAACTTAGAGTGGGCTTAACCTTTACCTTTGATTTCCGCAGAGGTTGGGAAGTTTGTTGAAGATTAAGATTGATAGAATTCAGCAAAACCTCAAAGTGATGGTGAGAAGTTATTATTGAAATATCTCTCTCTACATTAAGGCTATTTAACAACGGTTACTTCACCAAAATCCTCAGAAAGCAAGTAACATATTCTGTGCATTATAAAAAAATGTCAGTTCCCAGACTGGAGTCAGACATACTGAGTGGCACAGCACCGAAAATCGAACTGAAACTGGGATGTGGACGAGCGAGCAGATGTGGCTGCAGCAATGCAATTGTAGAGAGCGAGATATTTACCTCATGGTCTCGAGGCGCGTGAAATGCCGAGCCTGGAAGCAAGCAGCTCACTGAGAGCAGATTCTATTGACAAGAAGAGGGGAGCATTGCGACATCAGGTTTGGGAGCAAAGAAATTCAGCTACTTTGTTCTGAAATGAAAAACTTTTCGCAGGACCGACATTTGTGGTTTGAGGGAGTATCTGTCCCAGGGAAAGGTTTCAGTCGTATAGAGAACTCCTGCAAAGTTTCAACTCATGGAGTAGTATCTGAACAGAGAACAACAGATGTCATGTTTCAGTCCTAGACTAATCTGTATGTACAGCATGGAGACAGACCCTTCAGTCATCCCAATCTATGCTCACCAGACATCCCAACCCAATCTCGTCTCACCTGCCTGCACCCAGTCCAAAGCCCTCCAAATCCTTATTATTCATATACCCATACAGATTTCTTTTAAATGTTGCAATTGTACCAGGCACCACCACTTCGTCTGGTAGCTTGTTCCATACACGTATCATCCTCTGCATGGAAACGTTGTCGCTTCGGTCTCTTTCATATCTTTCCCCTCACATCCTATACCTCGTCCCTTTCGCTGTGTGACCTTGGCCATATGGCTGACTCTGCACTGAGTTTAAAATACTCACAGTGACTTTTTAAGTTTCATATTATTCAATTTCCTGCAATCTAGTACAGGTCAATAAAGGGATCTAAACTCCAAAAGTTAAACGGAATACACGATGAAATTCGGCTCGAGTTTACCTCAAGTTTTCCAGGAAAATCAGGAAAGTGGATTTGAAGTTATTCAGAACAGCGGTGGAACTTTTGAATGCATAAGCAGACAAAGGGTAAATGGAAGCTTCATCACAACAAATGTGTTTTCATTAGGAAACTCGCCGATTCACAAAGTAGTCGGCATTGAAATGAAGCAGTCACCATATTCCTAGTTGTTCTTCCTGAAAACATGACGGCTGTTTCTCATTTACATGTTAAAATCAGGGCCTTAGAGTATAGGCGCTTGGTCTCTGGGCAGAGCGAGTGGCACAATGGACCAGGCGCCTGATTGTAGATCTGCTGATTGTAGGTTCGAATATCAAGTTACTCGAGGACAACATGGGATTTCTTTACACCGACAGAAAGTTGTTTTTCAGTAATCTTGAACTGAAATTATATTTGAAGTCCTGGTCAACAGGAACGAGAATCCTTTCTGTAAATATTCCTGAGAACATCAGAGTCAATATCCTGGCGTTATCGCAGATGGTCAATCTGAAATTGCCCCACACGTTGTTCGTGGGCATCTTTCCATTTCCCAAACACTGCTACCCAATCACTGCCACTCTTGAGAATGACAAAGAATTAAAATAAATAGCCCTGTCTTAGCTTTGAGAGTATTCAGAAACACTTTGGAAAGCGAATCTGAAGAGACCAAAAGGTAAACTGCCCATCTGTGCTGGGACTTTCGAGGAACCTTTCCCTTCTTTGAGAGGCTGGGATATTGACACTGATGTTCTCGGTGCCATTAATTGATCCGAGGGATTCAAAGGACTCCCGTCACTAATGCTCTTTTTTGCTGTTATCGTTTTCAAGAACAAATATCTCTCTTTCCTTGTTAGGGAATCGGGCGAGAACCACGGCCTGCGAAGCTTCGAATACAAGCAACTGAATTATCAGGGATGACTGGAGAAGAGCGATGCACGAATGGAGTAAGAACCATCAAACTCATTGTTCGTGCTGCTGCCAGAAACTAAGGCTTGATTATACTTTACCCATTTTTCATCGCTTAACTTTATGAGCCTGTGCACCACAAATTCAATCTGAATGCTTCTAAAGTTTATGTGGCTTCCTGCCTTTCCGCCCATTTCAAACAGTGAGCTGTAGATTTAATAAGGCCCCGGATGATAAGCTTTTACTGCATATCTACTCAAATCTTTCTGCCTCTTATCTTAAAATCAATGCCGCCTGGGTATCGATCAAAATGAAAGGTAACTTTTAGTCGACCCTATCCATATCTCTCATTATAGTTTACATCACAGTCGTTACTCCTCATAATCTTCCCAGCTCTAAAAAAAAGCCCCAGTCCATCAATTCTCACTTCGTAACTGAAACACTGCAAACGGACAGTATCCAAGTAAATCTCTTCTGCACCGTTCTCAGTGTTGTCAACTGCCTGCTATAATGTAAATTGTCAAACCCCACTCAATACACAACCCAGAGGCGAATGAACAACTGAAATTAAGGGTGCAGAAAGCCAAAGTTGATGTTTTTTTCCCAATAATGTATCTTCTGCTCAATACTGCCGTGTCTCATTTTCCTGAGGCTGCAGCTCTAATAATCTCCGGTACATGTCAGTGAAAGCTGCGACTTGAGGATTGATCTCAGAACAGCAGCATGGAAATGTTGGACTTGTTTGAAAGTCCCGATAGGGGGACCGGGGCACGTTCACCCAGGAATAGTGTCCACAGCAGTACACACTGGTCGGTGTCAATGTGAGAGTTAATGGTGCATCGCCTATCTGAAATATGAGGGGTGACAGAAAGGAGATTAATTATTCTGTGAGGAAGGGATATCTCCGAGAATGGGTCAGATAGAAGCACAGAGAAATGTAGGGGCCGGTCTTTCAAAGAGCGAAATCATCACTTCGAAAAATATTTCATGTGAAAAAAATCCTTCCCAGGGTCTTCTCAGCACTTATTACGTGGTGCCTGCTCCATGTCAATAGTAGCTGCTCCAGGTGGGTTAGGAGCTCACAGCCTGTTCTCTCAATGCTCCCTGCACAATATCACTGGAAACTGCTCCAAGTGAGGTGGTAGCTCTTAGGCTCTGTCTTTCACGCACCTGCAAACTGTCAGAGAAGGATCTCCCATTCACCGATTGACTCAGTCGAGTTCCACATTTGTGCACTTATCCCCATCGCCATTTCCTGTTGTATTTTCTGGGCTTCACAACGCAATTTCTCTGACTCCGGATCTGGCAATTGGAATAAATCATCATCTGCAGCAGTGGGTATTCTGTTGCGACATGAGCTTGGGAACACCTAACTCACCAGGAACAGCTTCTATTGACACAGATCAGTAAGCATTGGGACATCAGGCTCGCACCTCCAACTACACCTCGATCAGGTCCTATTAACATGAAGCAGGGAGCATTGCGACATCTGGCTTTGGGGAAAAGATATTCAGCCATTTTAATCAGACACACCTGGCTGATACTGTACTGGGTTACAATGCTGGACGGGATTTTAACTAGCTTCCTGCAAACACACTTTAAAATTATCTAAACGTTAGAAAATTATTGGGAATATACTGTGATGTTGTTACTGTTATTCAAGATGTGAACACCACTGTTATTGCTCATGTTTGTGTTATCAACGCAACTCTGGAGCATGCAAGGCTTGCTTGCACATGGCCAATGGTGCAACGGATAATATGCCTGATTAGTGATTAATGCATTAACAGATCGAGTGCAATTACGGCTTTTATTGCACTTACAAACTAATCTTCTTCTTTTTCGGAATCTGAAATGACGTTTGAATGTTTGATCTGCAGGAACGAGAACCTGCAGGAATGACCCAGGATCATCACAGGAGATGAACCTGAAAGAATCCCACACGTTTCTGAATGACACATCTTCATTTCGCAAAGCCACTGGCACAATCATAGCAGTTTCATCACTATCACCACTCATGCTTAAGCTGCTCCACAGAGAAACAATCTTGCAAGCAGCGCTCAGCCCCATCACTGACCCTGGAGCCTGCAGCCTGGAACTGGGATTGGGAAAATCATGAAGGATAAGAAGAAGCAAGATGACCTCGCACTGACAGGGAATATGAAGATACATTCCAGGGATAGGGTGACAGATTTTATTTAAGCACACACCAACACAACTCCAGTGAATAAGCGACAAGTAAGAGCCCCAACCCCGTCTCGCTCACTGATCTACATACACTGAGCTGGTAGCATTTTGAGCCTTGTCTCTGTCCCTTCCCGGTAGTGGACAGTCCAAGACATGTTTATCTTGGACCAGCGCCTGGTAGGGTGGGGGTTGTGGGGAGAATGCGGAATACCATAACCATTACACTCTAAAAACTGAACGGTGATGGCTGATTGACCTTGGTGGGCATCATGCTGTCTGGTGAGATACAGTGCAGAATGGCAGCCATCTCTACTGTACTCATTCTCTGAACCTTTCCCTACTCCATTCACAGTGATTCCCACGCACCGATATTGTCCCTCGTTCTAGGTTTTACCCGAGCATTCCTCCTCATTGCCTAGGTTATTTCAAAAATTTCGAAATCATTAAAATGTACGAGATTGCTCTACTATACCATACTTTCTTCCACCTTTCTGGCCACATTCTGACATTGCTTAAGATGTAGGAACTATTACTAGCTCCTTGGAGAAAACATGCAAAGGTCACGTTAGGCTCAGCCGTTTAATGTTGCAATAAAAAAATCCAATTCTCTCAGTGAAAAGAATATCTCCTCATCTCTGGCGAAATGCATTTAAACTGCTCCTATGTCTGTATGTGTCTGCCTGAGTGTCCTTTCGCTATATTCAGGATTACTAATGTCCATTTGATCCCACATTCAGGCATTTCTGTTATCTTTTTACTTCTCCATTTGTTCTCCCCCGATTTCGCAATATGCAACATTTTAGTACTGATTCTCTCCCTTCTTTCAACCCTCCTTCCCTTTCTTCACCGTCCCTCCCCCTCTATATGCCGAGAGTCGGCGACCTGAACTGTTCACCTAGTTTCTGCCATTTCCAGCACTTCGTCCATTGCTGTGTCTGTAATGGTATCACAATTATGCATGTAACTTTTTCTGAAATGGTATGAGACTTTCCGCCTCTACTGCCCATGTCGAGACAATGGATTTCAGATTCCAACAATTACACACGGGTTAATAAAACAGCTTCTATATCTCTTCAAGTCTTCCTGAACCGAACCATGGATCTATACCTCCGTGCCTCATATTGATTCCGGCAGAAAGCTGAAATATTAATCTTTGTTTTCCTTGCGTGTGTCTCTCAGAATTTTATACATCTCAGCCAGGTTTCCGCAGTCTATACTGCTTCAAAGAAACTACCCCTCGTCTTATGGTATGTTTTTTCCTGTTGATGGAGAGATGAGATCCTACGCTCCCGCACATTCTGGGTGAAGTCTCTGTCATTATCACCCAGTACCAAACCGCCCGTTGTACAGGCAAGGCAGCACAGAGATTGGCCACAGTCGCGAGTCCGCCCGAGCCCCAGAACCTGGCTCCTGAAACAGGGAGTCGGAGAAAGGGGAAGTGATAGATGAAGTGGTATAATCTAAAACCACTGGGAGCTTCAATTCATCTATATTGCAACGATAGTGACAGAGACTTCAGAAATGCTCACCAGCTCAACTCTCGCGAAACATCCATGACGAAAAGGTGGAACAAAGGCTGTTCCTGTTCTGATGTACTCACAGACCTGTCACTCTCAAGCCAAAATCCCGCTCAATGCCCTTCCCAGTCATTCCGGTCTTGTGCTGCTCCCCATTCCCATGTTGATAATGTAGCGTGTGTGCGTGGGTGAGTGTGTCCAAAATGGTCTTTCATTACTAAGTGTCTCTCTTCTTTCAGATTTGAACCTTTAACAACGCTGTTGTAATTCTTTAATCCGGCCTAAACATTAACCATTATTCAATTCATAGCTCCATGTATGTTTTAGTTTCCCCTGAAACTGTGATGAGATTTCGAACAGTTTCTCTGGCAGAGAACGTAAACGTTGTTGCAATGTAGCCAGCTGACCAATAGAAGCACGTTTTCTGGCAACAATATGAGATCCTCCCTAAACATCAGTGGATGGCGCATTTAAGTTGAAAGAAAGATGGAGATCACATATCATTCAGTCACTTTCTCAATTTATACAATCATAGTCGCATAGCAAGGAACCAGATCATACTGTCCAAACAGTCTGTGGTAAACAAAACCCCAAACTAAATTACTCCCATCTGTCTCCTCCTTAAACATGTCACTCCAAACCCTTCCCATTCATGGAATTATTGCAATAACTTTTTAAGGTCGTGGTTGCGCCCACATCCGCCACTTCCTTGGGAAATTCATTCCACACGTGAAGCAATCTGTGTTAGAAATGCCCCTTGTGTTTTTAAAATCTGTCTCTTCTCACCTTAAAATGGTGCGACCCTCATCTCACAAATCCCTCATTCTCGGAAAAAGACAGTAACATTAACACTTTTATGAGTCTAATTATTTTTTAAAGTTATTTAAAGTCGCTTCTCAACCTCCTATGCTCGAATGAAAAGATGCCTTCTAAACATTCTCCAGCTTAAGAATTTCCTTCCTATAACAGTGTGATGGTAACTGAATACTTTTTTTTCCAGAATAGGCTTCACCAAAGTCCAGGCAATACAACGTCACTTCCCAACTCCGACACTCAAAAGACTGAACCATGAGGCAATCGTATTGGACGCCTCTTCTTACTACCCTGTGGCGCAAACTTCAACAATTATTAATTAGAATCCGATATCCCTCTGTTCTACAACACGACCCAACGTTCTCCCATTAACTGTGCACTGGATTAGTGGAGCTGAAAGAGCACAGCAGTTCAGGGAGCATCCAAGGAGCAGTGAGATCGACATTTCGGGCAAAAGCCCTTCATCAGGAACAAAGCTTTTATTCCTGATGAAGGGCTTTTGCCCGAAATGTCGATTTCGCTGCTCCTTGGATGCTGCATGAACTGCTGTGCTCTTCCATCACCATTAATCCAGATTCTGGTTTGCAGCATCCGCAGTCATTATTTTTACCTCATGAACAGTGTACTCCAGCCCTTGCTTGTGTTTCAGATTACAATATTGGGACGTTGAGGTTGATAAGCGATAGAGTGACAGGAAAACAGAGAGAGATGCAGTCAGGAAATATCACGCAAAATGGTTAGAAATCAGAGCGGGTTCGTTCTCTGCTTGTAGGGATAGGTTGTATACTAGGAAAACGTGAGGACTGCAGATACTGGAAAGTTAGAATTGAAAATTTGACGCTGGAACAGCACAGCATATGACATTCCTGATAAAGGTTTTATGCCCGAGACGGAGACTTTCCTCGTAGACTGACTGGCCCGCTGTATTTTTCCAGCGCCACTTTTTTCAACATCGAATGGACTTTACCTCGTATTGAATTCTGTGCAAACAGGTCCGTTGGCCCACCAACTCGACAGTGACTCACCGAAAAGTAAGCCACTCAACCCCATTCCCCTACCCCGTTTGCCTAATTTTACACAGGACAAATGCCCCCAACCTACACATCCAAGAACACTTCGGGCAATTCAGCAAGGCAAATTCATCTAACCTGCGCATCTCTAGATTGTGTGAGGAAATCCACGCAGACACGGAGAGAATGTGCAAACGGCAGAAAGACAGTTGCCAGAGGATGGAATCAAACCCAGGGCCCTGACACTGCGAGGCCACAATACTAACCACTGAGATATCATGCCAAATAGGCAACCAGCTTTACCAACATATGATGAAATGTGCACGAGAGCAGAATCGACCATGTCAATTAACAGAAATATTATCATTTCTGACAAACAGTAAGTGAATTGGAAACCTGTTGCTCCACCTGCTGAGTTTCTCAAACGCGTATTTCTTTTCGATTAGAGTTACCTGTTTGCTCCCTTACGGAAGATTAGCCAGCAGTTCTGCAAATGCAGACTCCTGCTAAATGGAGAGTAACTTTCATCTGATTAATTCTGCAATTTGCCTCAGATCAGGTTCCTGATTCTGTCTTCTGACTGCTCACATATCCAGAGCTCAAGGGGAGTGTGAAAACGCTCTGACTGCGATTCCAGGCTTTCTGCGTGATCAGCACATGTTGGAGCGCATTGGCATCATTGCTGTTGGAACCGACGGGGATGTGTCTGGTTCATCAGAGGGATAGCTGGTCCTCCAGCCAGTGGAAGTGCATGACGGACAGAGTGTTGTGTGGCTTTGGAACAGCTGGTCCTCCAGCCAATGTACTAAATGGACGACTGATCTAGAAGAGACTGTTCCTCCAACCAATGGGCGTGAATGAGGGCGGGGCTGGAGAACGTGCTGGAGTGGCGGGTCAACCAGCTGGTGTGTCTGAACGTGTTGGGTTTCAACGACATTTCAGCAGGTTTAATGAGAATGTTCTACTGCAATAAGCCCCACACGTTTCCGTTTTGAATCAGCTGCATTTCACAACCCGCCTCTAGGCTTTTGCGAGTTCTCCGATACTTCTTTTTCATTTGTTTCAGATTTCTGATTAACAAAACACACGGGATATCAACAGTATTTAGGGACCATATAGCGTCTCAGTAGTTTACAATGCGGCCTAATAGTGCCAGGGTGCCCATTTGAATTCCAACTGCCGTTGCCTGTGTAGAGTTTTCACATTCTCCCATTGATTGAGTGGGTTTCCTCCCACAGTCCACAGGTGTGCAGGTCGGGGCAATGGCCATGGGTACTGCAGGGTTATGAGAATAAGGTATCGAGTGTGTGGATCTGCATGGGATGCATTTTG
Source organism: Chiloscyllium plagiosum (assembly GCF_037043375.1). Taxonomy (NCBI): domain Eukaryota; kingdom Metazoa; phylum Chordata; class Chondrichthyes; order Orectolobiformes; family Hemiscylliidae; genus Chiloscyllium; species Chiloscyllium plagiosum. The sequence goes on from NW_028270190.1 coordinate 10,907,814, forward strand.
ATGGGCGAGTGTAACCTTTATTGCCCGAGTACCCCCTTCCATACTGTCAGGACTATCTATGCTTCAATGTGCAGATGGGAACCTAGGATTTCCCTCTTGTGTAAGTGCATTTATGGTCTGGTAGCCTTGATGATCCACTGAAGCGTTGTCCACATTTAGAACATGTGAACGTCTTCACCCTAAAGGTAACAATGTCTTTTTTGCATTTGCATGTTCAAAATTCAGACTATTATGATTGTCTGACTGTTAGATTCTGATCTGTTGTTTGGATTGGGAAATGTGAGGATTATGGAAAGAAATTTATCTTCCCATCTAAACTATAGTTAACCAATCTGCTGAGACTATAGCAATTTCACGGTGAGAAGATCCAATCAGTTACTCTCATTGCCAGACTGCATTCGAAAACTTATCTCAACTCACTGCAAAGCAGTTTTTCACACTGGGAATTTACAGAGCGTCATATCAAGGCAGCTTTGGATGGAGTGTTGCATTAAGGAGCAAAACTGAATCAGTGGGAAAAGTTGGAGCAATCCTTAACAGAAAGAATGATAATTCTGCTTCGTTGAGTCCAAACATCTTAGCCCTGCAACATCACTGCAGGAATTCCTCAGGGCGGTGTCTTCGGCTCAAACGTCTTCAACTGCTTCATCATTGAACTTGGCTATATCAGAATGTCAGAGATGGGGAACAGCCCTATTGGTTATACAATGCTCAGCGCAATCCACGAGACTCCAGTCTTAGATTATTTATTTAATCAATGCGGTGCATGACCTTGACAAGATTCATAGTGGGACTTATTACAGACAATTGCTGGGCACTATTCATTTACAAAAGAAAATCATCGAAACATCTTGCATTAACTTTTAAGTGCATTTTCATCACCGAATCCTCCACCATGTGCACGTTTCTTGTTTACATCATCCAAACCCGAACCGAACAAACCATACATACTCTGTGACGACAAGAGTTCAGAGTCTTGGAACACTGCAGTAACTCCACAAAGCAGATGTGGGAGTGCCAGTGTTGGATTGGGTGGAAAATAGTGTCACATGACACCAGGTTATTGCCAAAATGGTGTATTTGAAATCACAATCTGTGAAAGCGCTGGTTCCTCATTCTGTGAAGTGCAGGGAAGCACAAAGGCATTGAAAGTTTGTGATTTTATATTGATCTGTTGGACTATAACAGGTTGCCTCTTGGCTGCTGATACTCTTCCTCAAAGCCTGCCCACCATCCACATGGGATGAGTCAGGAATATAGAACATAGAATATAGAACAGTGCAGCACAGAACAGCCCCTTCAGTCCACGATGTTTTGCCGACCACTGATCCTCATGTATGCACCCTCAAATTTCAGTGACCATATCATGGAATATTTCCCATTTTTTAGATGAATGCAACAGCAAAAACACGAAAGAAACTCAACTCCATCCAGAACAAAGCATACCCTGTCATCTGAGTACATGAATCAAGATATTCATTTCGGGGATTAGTCTGTTTGCTGTGAAGAGACAATATACAGGGTTAGAGGGAGACGGCAGCTGAATTGATCTGAGTGAGAATTTCATTCTGAGGTCCGGTGCAGACACACATGGCTTCCTTGTGTACTGCACCAATTCTGAGCTTCTACCTGAATCACCCACTTTTAACATTCACTATTTTCACTATTGGTGGACCGTGGACTATTTTGAATGAACAGCAGGACGCAATCCAGCAACTTCGCCAGGATCCATCAAAAGTATTTCACAAAGCCGTGGGGAAACAGGATATTCATCAAAGCCGGAAAGCAAAGATCCACAGTTTAAAATGAGGAACCAAAACAAAATGAGGAATACATTACATGTCGTTCATAATGGGAAAGAGAAAAATTATCGCTCTTTGTTGCGGTTGAGACAGCTTCAGAATGAACACTTCCCAGCACTATAGGAAACTCCCTATACTGCTGTAATTATTCACTGTCATTACTACGACTACTCGTTACACACCAACCTTGGCCATTGCACACCAATTTAGTCACTCCTAGTCTGGATTGACAGTCAGCATTTGCTGGTCTATCTCCGTCGAAAAGTGTGTCACTGGAAAAGCACAGCAGGTCAGATCATGCCCTTCAATGCTTATGCCCGACATGTCTATTCTCCTTCTCCTCCACGGTACCTGACCTTCTGTGGTTTTCCAGCAGCACACGTTTCTATTTTGATCTCCAGCAGCTGCAGTCCTCACGTTCTCCTGCTACTTGCCCCAGGTTGGTTTAAGGAATGGCCGTATGACCTGCATATAGTCACAGTTCAGGTAAAAACAATGACTGCAGATGCTGGAAACCAATTCTGGATCAGTGGTGCTGGAAGAGCACAGCAATTCAGGCAGCATCCGAGGACAGGCAAAATCGACGTTTCGGGCAAAAGCCCTTCATCAGGAATAAAGGCAGAGAGCCTGAAGCGTGGAGAGATAAGCTAGAGGAGGGTGGGGGTGGGAGAGAGTGGCATAGAGTACAATAGGTCAGTGGGGAAGGAGATGAAGGTGATAGGTCAGGGAGGAGAGGGTGGAGTGGATAGGTGGAAAAGGAGCTGGGCAGGTCGGACAAGTCCGGACAGGTCAGGGGATCGAGTTTCTGGAGGTTAGAAGCTAGGATGAGGTGGGGGAAGGGGAAATGAGGAAACTGTTAAAATCCACATTGATGCCCTGGGGTTGAAGTGTTCCGAGGCGGAAGATGAGGCGTTCTTCCTCCAGGCGTCTGGTGGTGAGGGAGCGGCGGTGGAGGAGGCCCAGCACCTCCATATCCTCGGCAGAGTGGGAGGGGGAGTTGAAATGTTGAGCCACTGGGCGATGTGGTTGATTGGTGCGGGTGTCTCGGAGATGTTCCCTAAAGCGCTCTGCTAGGAGGCGTCCAGTCTCCCCAATGTAGAGGAGACCGCATCGGGAGCAACGGATACAATAGATGATATTAGTGGATGTGCAGGTAAAACTTTGATGGATGTGGAAAGCTCCTTTGGGGCCTTGGATGGAGGTGAGGGAGGAGGTGTGGGCGCAGGTTTTACAGTTCCAAGCCCTCCAAGCCCTCCGTTTTTTCCTCTCCAGACGTTCCCAACAGTACCCCTCCACCGACACTCTCATTCGTTTGGCCGAACTGGTCCTCACCCTTAACAATTTCTCCTTTGAATCCTCCCACTTCCTCCAGACCAAAGGGGTAGCCATGGGCACACGTATGGGCCCCAGCTATGCCTGTCTCTTTGTTGGCTACGTAGAGCAGTTGATCTTCCGTAATTACACCGGCACCACTCCCCACCTCTTCCTCCGCTACATTGATGACTGCATTGGCGCCACCTCGTGCTCCCGCGAGGAGGTTGAGCAATTCATCAACTTCACGAACACATTCCACCCTGACCTTAAATTTACCTGGACCATCTCTGACACCTCCCTCCCCTTCCTGGACCTCTCCATCTCCATCAGTGATGACCGACTTGACACTGACATCTTCTACAAACCCACCGACTCCCACAGCTACCTGGATTACACCTCTTCCCACCCTACCTCTTGCAAAAATGCCATCCCGTATTCCCAATTCCTCCGCCTCCGCCGTATCAACTCCCAGGAGGAGCGGTTCCACCATAGAACACACCAGATGGCCTCCTTCTTTAGAGACTGCAATTTCCCTTCCCACGTGGTTAAAGATGCCCTCCAACGCATCTCATCCACATCCCGCACCTCCGCCCTCAGACCCAACCCCTCCAACCGCAACAAGGACAGAACGCCCCTGGTGCTCACCTTCCACCCTACCAACCTTCGCATAAACCAAATCATCCGCCGACATTTCCGCCACCTCCAAACAGACCCCACCACCAGGGATATATTTCCCTCCCCACCCCTCTCCGCTTTCCGCAAAGACCGTTCCCTCCGTGACTACCTGGTCAGGTCCACGCCCCCCTACGACCCACCCTCCCATCCTGGCACTTTCCCCTGCCACCGCAGGAACTGTAAAACCTGCGCCCACACCTCCTCCCTCACCTCCATCCAAGGCCCCAAAGGAGCTTTCCACATCCATCAAAGTTTTACCTGCACATCCACTAATATCATCTATTGTATCCGTTGCTCCCGATGCGGTCTCCTCTACATTGGGGAGACTGGACGCCTCCTAGCAGAGCGCTTTAGGGAACATCTCCGAGACACCCGCACCAATCAACCACATCGCCCAGTGGCTCAACATTTCAACTCCCCCTCCCACTCTGCCGAGGATATGGAGGTGCTGGGCCTCCTCCACCGCCGCTCCCTCACCACCAGACGCCTGGAGGAAGAACGCCTCATCTTCCGCCTCGGAACACTTCAACCCCAGGGCATCAATGTGGATTTTAACAGTTTCCTCATTTCCCCTTCCCCCACCTCATCCTAGCTTCTAACCTCCAGAAACTCGATCCCCTGACCTGTCCGGACTTGTCCGACCTGCCCAGCTCCTTTTCCACCTATCCACTCCACCCTCTCCTCCCTGACCTATCACCTTCATCTCCTTCCCCACTGACCTATTGTACTCTATGCCACTCTCTCCCACCCCCACCCTCCTCTAGCTTATCTCTCCACGCTTCAGGCTCTCTGCCTTTATTCCTGATGAAGGGCTTTTGCCCGAAACGTCGATTTTGCCTGTCCTCGGATGCTGCCTGAATTGCTGTGCTCTTCCAGCACCACTGATCCAGAATATAGTCACAGTTCATCTGGAGAAAGCTTACCTCACTGAAAAATATGATGTTCTGCAACTTCAGTATTGTAATGTTTGCACCAGTGTTACTGTGTTCATTGACAAAAGCTGCAATATCTGACTTTCCGTTTTAGCAGAATGGACTGAAAAGACGATCTGGCTCTCAAGATATTAGAATGACCAAGAGCTGTTAAGCGCTTCAATCTTTATATTTTGCATCTCTTTTAAGACAAAACTGAGCATTTTGTCAATCCCATCCGTGTATTCACTTGGTCGGTGCCAATTAAAAATCCAGATGCTTCCTCGTCCTTCTACCGGTCTATTCTGTAGCTTCCAGAACAGGTTACAGTTCGATTGTGCAAATCAGTACTCTCATTGTGGAGAAGATTTTGGTCTCCACTCAAAGTGTCAGAGACCCTGAGTGTCCCTACGACGACTGTTCACCTCTCCCTTCAGAGGAACTTTCAAGCTATCACGGGACAGGGTTGTATGGTGGGAGGTGAAAGTAATTGTTTGTGCTAATTAGTGTGTTAATGTGGAAAGCTGTGTTCCCTGTATGCTTCGTCACTCCTTCCCTGGAGCAGAGTCACATCATTGCTCCCACCCTGCTGCAGACCAGTTAGTGGAAGTCATTGCGTTTTTGTCAGGACACAGACAGAGCATGTATTCATAAAGAAAACCGGAAAATGCTGTTAAAGCTGAGCAGGTCAAGCAGCATCTGTGAAGTGAAATCAGAGTTCGGCTTTCGGATCTGGTGATCCTTTCTGAGAACCGTCAGTCATTTACACGTTGGAAAATGAATGGTGCCATACAGTGTTCTTCATTAACCGTTGTTGCGGCTGACTGTATAGAACAGTCCATCTTCCCTGGTTAAACTGGTACGTAGAACAGTCCATCTTCCATAGTTACACCAGCTACGTAGCACAGCCCATCTTCCGTAGGTACACCGGTACGTAGAACAGTCCATCTTCCGTAGTTACACCGGCTACGTAGACCAGTCCATCTTTTGTAGTTACACCAGTATCACTCCTCACCTCTTCCTCCGCAACATTGATGACTACATTGGCGGCACCTCATGCTCCCGCTCGGAGATTGAGCAATTCATCAACTTCACCAACACATTCCACCCAGATGTTAAATTTACCTGGCCTATCTCTGATAGTGCCTGCCCCTTCCTGGACCTCTCCATCTTCATTAATGACGAACGACTTAACACCAACCTTTTTACAAACTCACTGACTCCCACAGCTGCCTGGATTATACCTCTTCCTGGCCTACCTTCTGCAAAAAATGCCATCCCATTTTCACAATTTATCCGCCTTCGCTCTATCTGATCCCAGGAGGACCAGTTCCACCACCGAACACACCAGAGGGCCTTCGTGGTTTGAGACAGCAATTACCGTTTCCACATGGTTAAATATGCCCTCCAACGTACCTCGTCCACATCCCGCACCTCCGCACTCAGACTCCATCCCTCCGACCGTAACAAGGACAGAACACCCTGGTGCTCACCTTCCAGCCTACTAACCTTCGCATAAACCAAATCATCCGCCGACCTTTCCGCCACCTCCAAACAGACCCCATCACCAGCGATATATTTCCCTCCCCACCCCTTTCCACCTTCCGCAATAGCCGTTCCCTCCGGGACTACCTGGTCAGGTCCACACTCCCAACAACCCACACTCCCCTCCTGACACCTTCCCCTGCCACCGCAGGAATTGCAAAACCTGCGCCCACACCTCCTCCCTCAACTCCATCAAAGGCCCTACAAGAACCTTTCACATCCATCAATTTTTTTCCTGCACATCCATTAATATCATTTATTGTATCCGTTACTTCCGATGCGGTCTCGTCTACATTGAGGAGACTGGACGTCTCCTAGCAGAACGCTTTAGGGAGCATCTCTGGGACACCCGCACCAATCATTCACACAGCCCTTTGGCCCAATATTTCAACTCCGCCTCCCAGTCAGCCAAGGACGTGGAGGTCCTCGTTCTCCTTCAGCGCCGCTCCCTTAGCACCCGTCGCCTGGAGGAGAATGCTTCATCTTCCGCCTTGGAACACTTCAATCCCAGGGCATCAGTGTGGAATTCACCAGTTTCCTCATTTCCCCTTCCCACATCTCATTCCAGTTCAAAGCTTCCAGCTCAGAACCGTACCAATGACCTGTTCTACCGGCCGAAATTCATCTCCACCTATCCACTCCACCCTCGTCTCTGACCTATCACCTTCATCCCCACCCCCACTTACTTATTGTACTCTGAGCTACTTTTTCCACACCCCCACCATCATCTCATTTATCTCGACACTCTTTCGGCATTCTGCCTGTATTCCTGATGAAGGGCTGCTGCCAGAAACGTAGGATTTTCCTGATCCTCGGATACTGCCTGAACGTCTGTGCTTTTCCAGCACCACTCTACTCCAGAATCTGAATTCCAGCATCTGCAATCATTGTTTTACCAACCTGATTGTAAAGCCAATTGTCCTGGAGCTTGTGTTCTGCGTCTATGAGATATCTGTTAAGCAGTGAAGAGAGCGGCTGGACACATCCCTTCTCTACTTCAGGGTGAACATCACCCTGACTACTGGAGATCAGAGACCGAGGAAACACTGCGCATGGACCAGGTCACAACTGGCACGAGAAAAGATGTGGGGCTTGAGGACCAATGGGCAGGGGTTGTCCTTCCAAACAATTGGAATGAAGGGACTGCGCTCGAGGTGAACACATGATTAAAACTCCCCCCAGAGACAGAACGCAGGCGCAGTTCTACAATGATGGACGTCTCTGCGTGAGTGTGGTGGATGCAGGAGACGGCAAACGCGGAAAGGCACCGATATCAGAACGAAACTGAAGTCAGTGCGGTCTGGGACATTTCATAGAACAATTGTGCACAAATATAGATCAGTATTTGAAACGTCCGCTCTTGCTCTAAAGTTGAAACGGGTTTGTGAGCCACAGGCCGCGCGTTGACGAGGTCACCACCGCCATTTATTCTGCAGGCAATGCCCCGGTGGGTTATGGGAGAATGGGCATTGTTTTATATCAGGGCTGGAGGGTGCAACGCGGTGAATGGGGATGGGGGCAGAAGGCGGGGATTACTTCTAGATATCAAAGAGTGACCAAGAATGCTTCATTGGGTAATGTTTGAGAGGGTGTATGCACTGTCTTCCTTTGTTACAACAAAGAAAACCAAGAGAAATGTTTGAGTCTTCTGTCAGTGATGGACTTGTTCTTCTCCAATCACCTTTTAGAGATATGAAGGATTTGCAGATTCGTATGATTTATTTCCTCGATCAGTCGCAAAGTATTTCAGATAGTGGTTTGGCTCCAGGTAATATTCATAATCCTGGTTAGGTCACTCTGGAGTATGTGTTCAGTTCTGTGTACAAGACCTGGATACACTCCCAGAAAACAAAATAACAGAGTGAATATTGCCCCCTGCTGTGGAAGGATAACCTGTCTTGTTCTGAGGAGGAGCACGGAGCAGATTTATCTAAATGATAATATAATCCCGGAGACAAGCGACCAGAAGAGATTAAGCAAGTACAAAAAAGATGCATTATGGCACAGAAAGAGGCCACTTAGCCCATCGGTTGAAGCTAGCTCTCTGTCGTACAATGCCATATTTTCATGCACCGTCTGTGTCTCAGGCCCTGCATGTTAATTTCACTTAGGTCTAAACAAAACTTAATTCGTCAATTAGTCATCATCTCTACTTGCCCCACCCTAATTAGTAGTGTGTATTGCATATTTCCAGCCTACAGAGTCAGCAGAAACATTTCTTTTTCTCACACTTTTTAAAAGTCTTTACTCTAATCTAAATCGTTGTCCAATCACCGAATGGATACAGTTCTTTATTTTTTTCTGCATGCTGTATCGAGAGGTATTGTAATCTGGCCCAGCTACATCAAAAGCACATTCAATTTAGCATTTTCTAATCCTTAAATATGATCCTAATCATTGTGCTATCCCTTGCTGCGTAAAGTCGCTTTTATTTTATTTCCAGCTACATCTAGATCCGTTATGCTCTTCCATAGCTGAATCAAAAATGCATCTAATTGTTTTCTTCAAAGAAAACAGCATTTTTTCCAAATCAGCCCAGGAACTGCATTTTATTTTCAATGAGCCACTCCGGTAAATCTGTACGACACACTCTTAAGGGCACTCATGAGCAGGTAACCACATTCGGATACAGTGATTCACTGCGACCGAACCAGAGCTTTATCAAGGGGGAATGTCTTTCCCATGAGTGTGTTCTCATTTCCTCTATTAATAGAGCCCAAGATCTCATATCGTTTGATAAATGAAGTCTATATCGTCTCTCATCCTGTCATGGAGTCATAGAGATGTAATCACAGAAACAGAAACCCTTCTGTCGAACTGGTCCTTGCCAAAACAGGTATTCCAAAATCATCTCGTCCCACCTGCCAGCACCCGACTCATATCCCTCCAGATCATTCCTATTCATACACACATCCAGATGTCTTTTAAAAGTTGCAATTGCACCAGCCCCCACTACTTCTTCTGGCAGCTCATCCCATATGTGTACCACCCTCTGCGTGAAAAGGTTGTCTCATGTATCATTTATATCTTTGCCCTCCAAGTCTAAAACCAGTCCCTCTATTTCTGGACTTCTACATCCCAGGGCAAAGACATTGTCTACTAATACTATCCATGCACTCATGATTTCATAAACTTCTACAAGTTTACCTCTCAGTCTCCGACACTCCAGGAAAACAGCCCCAGTGTATATCACCTCGCCATCTAGCTCAAAACCTCCAACTCTGGCAGCATTCTTTTAAATATTTTCGGAATCCATTCAAGTTTCACAACATCATTCCGAGAGGAAGGAGAGCACAATAGCACGGAATATTCCACAACTGGCCTAACCAATGTCCTGTACAGCAGCAATATAACCTCCCTACTGTGAACTCAATATTTCATCGAGAAAAGAAAGCATCCCAAACGCGGTCTTCACTGTCCAATTTAGGTGCGACTTTATTTCCAAGGAGCTACGAACTTGCACTCCAACTTTTCTTTGTTCAGCAACACTGCCAAGGAACTTACCATCAACTATATATGTCCTACAAAAGTTTGCTTTCGCAAAATGCTGTAACTCGGGTTTACCGAAATCCTTTAAAGATTTGTGCACATTATACACCTGTTCCTGCTGTCCCTGCTCTTTACTTTTGTGCCATTCAAATATATATTCGGTTTCCACATTTATTCCCTCAAAATGCCTCCACTCACTGTGTGTTCGAAAGAAGAGACATATTCTGCTCAAAATATTAACTCCCACTTCACACATTCTGTCACACAGAAAATAGGAAGTACACGGGAAAAGAGAAAGATTGGGTGACACGGTGGCACAGTGGTTAGCACTGCTTCCTCGCAGCGCCAGACACCCGGGTTCTATTCCCGCCTCAGGCGACTGAATGTGTGGAGTTTGCACGTTCTCCCCGTGTCTGCGTGGGTTTTCTTCGGGTGCTCCGGTTTCCTCCCACAGTCCAAAGATGTGCAGGTCAGGTGAATTGGCTATGCTAAATTACCAGTAGTGTTAGGTAAGGGGTAAATGTAAGGGTATGGGTGGGTTGCGCTTCGGCGGGTCGGTGTGGACTTGTTAGGCCGAAGAGCCTGTTTCCACACTGTAATGTAATATAATCTAATCTAATCTAAACACCGGTATAAACTCTACGGCCCACCATGACTTTGCTGATCATGACGCCATTCTAAACCAACCCCATCTTCCTGCACATGGTCCCCACTATACTTTGCCCGTTCACATATGTGTCAGAATGCCTCTTAAACATTGTTGTTGTTTCTGCTTCTGCCAACTCTCAGGAGGACGTTCTCACAAACTTTCATCTTCTGCATAAGAAACTTGCCTTACTCAAATTCTTCATACGATCACAGGAGTGACTGGAAAAGTATAATGAGTCTGGCTTGCTTTTCCAGTCATTCTGTGAACAGAAATGAGAGGTTGCGTTTCGAGTCTGGTTATCCTTCTTCAGAATACTACAGTAGGACGATTGAGCTTTTACAACAACTACTGCATTTATTTTTCGACATCTAAATACTCTGCACAACGTTTCAAATGTTCAGTATTCTGCCTTTATACTTTGTCCTAAACCACAATTCGCGCTTGATGCCATGTAATATTTCTTGATTTCTATATCAATCATTCAGTTCTGTGTTTTATATCCATTCACAGTGTGCCTGTACCTGGCAGGGCTGCCATAAATAGCCTCCCCTCTTCCTGTTCAATTCCGCCAAAATGCACATGTCCATCGCAACTGCTCCCAGGCTCATTGCTTACTTGCCATTTTCCTTTACAATATTATACAGGTAATCGGACCTCCCATCCCCTGGTTCTGTTGCTTCCCGAATCATTTGTCCATTCCCAAAGTCGATGACGGTACTGGCTACTAGCCTGTAAAGAACAAGGATCGAAAACAACGTACATAAAGCTAATGGTCATGTTGAAGTTGCACATTACTTCAGCTGGCAACAATTCTTCCACTTTTTCCCTCTTTGATAACCACATGAGGGTATGTATTTCCTGTAATAATTACCTGGTAGTGGCTGGCCCCTTGTGGTCCCACATCTTCCGATAATATGCTTCCCGAGGCTTAACACTTGGTTATTGAATGTCAAATCGAATTATTATATTGTTCGTTTCCCAGTCCTTTATTGTCTCTCCCTCTCTCTGAAACTTCCCTTCTCATCGCACACTGTTGCTTTGCTAGGTATTTCACAAACTGCATAACTCCATTCTTGTCATTGCACATCTCATGTCTTCAGGCAGCTGTGTAGTCCGTCCACTCCCGAATTCAAAGTGTTCACTCCTGGACGTAGGTTTGCTCGCTGAGCTGCAAGATTTATTTCCAGGCGTTTCGTCACCCTACTAGGTATCATCTTCAGTGGGCCCCCAGGCGATGCACTCTACATGATTCTTGCGTTCTGTTTATATGTTTGGGTTGGTAATGCCATTTCCTGTGGTGAAGTCATTTCCTGTGATGATACCATTCCCAGGTGTTTTTCTCAGGGGGTGATAGTTGGGGAATATCTCGATTTGTTTCTTATGATTGGGAGATGCAGACTTACATTTTATTTTGCTCAAAAACTGCATGAATCCATGTAAGACTCCGTTAACTCACTTGTGAGATTAGAATCAGTCTGAACATTATGGCACACACAGGGAATACAGGGGTTAACAACTTCAACGTTTTATCTGGCTCACACCAATTGTCACAGTTAACCTGAGAATGGAACATTTTAAAGAATGTTTTGTGATTTACATCTGAAAGAAGTGAAACTATCATGGTATTCTAACAGATGAAAGATTCAACAAACAATCAAGGTATTTTTCAATGTGGAATTTCAGTTCCATCATGCTGTAAACTTTTGCTATAAATTCTGTGTCTCACAATTGTGTCCGCCACATGCACCTGGTGAAGGACCGGCACTCTGTAAGCCAGTAGTTCTAATTAAACCTGTTGCACTATGGTTTTGTGTAATTTTTCACGATGTGGTTGTTTATAGAGTTCCAGTTGGAATGTCATGCATCTAGGAATTCTCGTGCATGTCTCTGTTTGATTTGTCCTAATATGGATATGGTGGCCCAGTCGAAGTGGTTTCCTTCGTGATTTGTATGTCAGTACTGGTGAGAGTGGAACATGGCATTTGTGAATAGTTGATGTTCTTATTTCCTTGTGGTTAGTTCTCTGCCTGTTTGTCCAATGTAGTGTTTGTTACATTTCTTGCACGGTATTATCTTCCTGGGGTTGACCGGAGTTCCAAGGGGATGATGGGGATTACTCTAACCAATGGCTGCCGTTTCCCCATCTGGGCCTTGATCAGATTTGACTTCAGTGCCCGCTTCAATCCTTCTGCTGGGCCTGGACACTGAAGATACTACTGGAGATGGAATTTCCATTCCAAACCTAACAGGCCACATAACTGATAAATTGCTTTCCCAATAACATGCTTCGCTTGGTCAGAGTCTACAGGTGAAAGCTTCCACCCACTGAGCAAACCTGTTTTTGAGATCCAAAGGAATTCTTTCGATGGGACTGAGTGATTGGTCTCTGCTGGCTTCTCTGTATTATTCTGATTACATTCCCTGTGTCGCACTATGTACGGAATACACACCTTTGACAAAATCTTCCTGTGTGTCTGCCTAATTCAAGAAATCAATACTGACGAATTATCTGATATTGCATTTTTACGAGCCAGATGTGTGACAGAGCATGTCAGTTTTTAAATGTTGTTTGTGTTGTGTAGTGTGATGTCAATGCCTAATCCTACATGTTCAAGCCTCTGTCTTTTTTCAACCCGCCCCGACGTTTTCCCATTCCTGTTTGTCCACTTGTGGGGCAGATTCTGAGACTGTCCTCTCTCTTGCTCTCTTGCTCTCTTGCTTCTGCAACTACTGCCAGTACCTCCACAAATGTGTGCGCTTCTAAAGTAAGTAGTTTAGCTGCAATACCCAGAAACTGACCGGCTGAGGTTGCAGGATTTATGCTTTATTATGAGCATTAATCTTAACTTCTACTGAGTCACGAGGAAAGTTAGCTGTGTCCATTAACTCTCTAAACTGTTCCTAGTGCTATATCTGGCCACCAGACAAGGTAATATCCCCTGGCCAAGATCAGGCCAGCATATGGTCATTAAGTATAATCAAAGGAATAACTACTGTCTGTGTATCTTTTGATTCTCTGGTGCCTGGCTAATTTTGATGCTAATGGCAGTCCATTAATCTGCCCCTATAGTACAGTGACTCCCAGGAAGATGCTCTCCTGCGAACACATTTCCTTCGCCATCAACCACTGTCCATGCAGTATGCGGTTCTCCCTCACATTATTTCCTTCGTCCATCTCCAAACAACTGAAACACCCCATCTCCTTCTAATGGTTCATCATCAATCCCGCGATTCTCTCCATCTATAACCTCTATATCACCCTCCACTTCATGTCTATCTTCACTGTAAGTCCTGCTGTGTTTATTAAACTATCCCTGCCTGCTTGTACATGTTTATCTGCAGGGTGTAACACAACATCCTAGTTAACTCCATCACTATGTAAGATTGCCTTTAGTTTTCCTGTCTCCAACAGTCAGCAAACAGTGTGGTGTGTGCAGGACCAGATGTCCCTTCAAGATAATGGATTCAGACAGTTAAACGACCCATGTGGCACAATTCAAGGCTGGAGCACACCGGCGAAGATCCAACAGCACCATTCCTCCTTGAGTGGAATAATGCACCACCAGTCTCTGACTACCATCGTTTCATTAATACACTGCTGCTGTATAACATCCATTCTCATCATCACAGATAATACGATAAGGCTTTGACTTGTTTGGTAGTTCCACAGCTAGGGCAAATGACAAGGCTTCATTTAATGTGGTCAAAGTTTCCTCCGTCGGAGAGTCCCATTTTATTCTTGCTCTAGACTGTTACCCCCTTTCGGAACAGGACTGGTAATGCTTCTACCAATTCTGGAAGATTCTTCATAACATGCCGAAAGAAGTGAACAATCCCCAAGCTGTCTTATTCACTTCACAATGTGCATTGATCTTTTTAATCTCCTAACTTTTCAGTCCATTGGATCTGACCACTCTTACTTCCTGATTTATGCCCCAGATACGTTACTCACTGTCTTCCTAGTTGCGCTCTCTGTGCATCCATTTTAATGCCGGGAGAAATTGGAGAATGCAGATGCTGGAGATCAGATTTTGACAGTTTGGTGCTGGAAAACACAGCTGGTCATGCAGCATCCAAGCAGCAGGAGAATTGACAGCGCGGGCATAGGCCCTTGTCTCAGGCATTGTTTCCGATTTGTAGGAGATACTAGTGTCTTGTTCAGGTCCAAATGTTGTTGTTCTGTATCTAGGCCGGAGTTCATGCAGGAGCAGTCGGTTCCGTCGTCAGATACTGAAGAAGGAGATGTGACTGTCCGAGCGAATCTGTTTCAGGATGTGGCTGTGGAGTTTCAGTGCAGAGGAGGTGATCCGGCATTGCAGTGAGAGACAAACTCACTGAGATCCTTGTAGGATGAGGAGGAAACTGTCTTCAGGGTAAGCATTCATGGAAGAGGCTTCGGATTAGGTTTAAACACAATTAGGAGGAAATACGGACTGGATATGCGAGAGATCAGAGTGGAGAGTTTGTTGCTGGAAAAGCATAGCAGGTGAGGCAGCGTTCGTCGAGCAGGTGAATCGACCTTTCGGTCATAAGCCCGTCGTGATGCTGCCTGACGTGCTGTGTATTTGCAGCAGCACACTCAATTTTAAGCCTGGCTCACCTGACCATAATTCTATTTAATATCCGATATCTTCTATCTCTCTGACTGAGGCGATGAAGTGTTGGTAAGATCAATTTGACTAAATCTATCAGCCTTCCATCTGTGGTATATGGCGGGACAACTGTAGGGTCCTTGAGTTAACGGTCCATGTGTATGGTTTTCGTTTTACAGTAAACAAATGCTTATTCTGGAATTCCATGTTTGCAGGTATAGATTAGAACCCAATCAAAATATCAAAAACTAAGACAATTTCCTGTTGTGATTTCAATCCCTTTATGATAGCGGCGACGTTCATTAGTGAACGATAGACTTTCGTGGCAGATTTATTTCTGGAGGTATAATCAATTGTGAGGTAGAATAATCTTTCTCCGGTTTCTGGGTATTAGTCTGGGATATTGTCTGTCTGACTATTTCCTGCTTCTCCTAATCTAATTGCCACAGTTACTGCCTCAATGTGAAGATGCTGGCGCTGGACTGAGGATAGAAACGTTAAAAATAACACAACATCCTGACTTACTGCCTCATCTGTCCCAGCTTTGATGGGATATTGATAGGGTCTACAGAGAATAACCCACTTTTCTGTTTGAGTTACCCATGCTGCTGAGTGGGTCATAGAGTCAAAATGATTATACGTCGGAAACAGATACTTTGGTCCAAATCGTCCATGCCGATCAGATATCCTCAATTAATCCAGTCCCATTTGGCCCATACTGCTTTAAACCATGCCTGTGCATCTGCCCGTCCAGATGTTTGTTCAATATCAACGTACACATCTTCACTCCTTCAGTTGACATTTCATTCTATACCCCCAAAGCCCACTGCGTGACCGAAGAAAACGTGCCCTCGGTTATTTTACTGTCCCAGTCTTCATGCAGTGTTGCTAATCTGGAGATGACGACTGTCCATTTCGTAATCTCCCATTCATGGCCAGAGGGTTCCCATGATAATTTCAGTTCTGTACATCAATCTTTGTCCCGATTTTCTTTCTAAAATGTAACTCGCAGAATTGTCTCCTGCTCAATTTAACTCAACCATATCTGAAGCTATTTTGTCATGTTCCCGATCTGCATCTGGACAGGTTCACATCATCCAGCTTCCTCATTTCCACCTCCACTGCTCTTATTTTAGTATATAAGAGGGAGAGATGTAAATCCATGTTAGGAACTGATGTTGATGCTACATTAACATCGCGTACTGCTGGACCCCCTTTTTTTTTCTTTTTTTTTCTGAGGGAGAAATGATGCACTCCAAATCCCCTGTTTATTTTTTTTTCTTTTTCCCCTTTCTTTTTTAACCCCCACACTACCACCTAAGTGCGGTAGTGCTTATTTTATCCCCAGCACCCATGGTGTGTGTGCAGGTGTGAGACACAGTGGAAGACACAAAGTGCACCAATGTTTATTCAATTTCCACCACCAGGAAGATAGGAAAATACCCGGTTGGCCAGTGACAAACACCGCCCTTCACATCAAAGTGCTGTGTGATCAAAACAGTGAAGGGGAGGGTAGGGACTAAATCAAAATAGAATTGGAGGGAGAAATTATGCACTCCACTCCCTGCGGCGCCCACCTCTCCCTGAACAACTCCAGGGTGTTGGTCGACAACGCGTGCTCCTTCTCCAAGGACACCCGGGCTCTAACATAACCGCGGAAGAGGGGCAGGCTGTCGGCCCTAACGACCCCCTCCACGGCCCGCTGCCTGGACCTGTTAATGGCCAGTTTGGCCAGGCTGCTGGCCCCCATAACTGCACTACAATAAATGTTGATTGGCTCCTTAACTTCCATTCCCCACCCCACAACCTACAGCCGCTACTTTGGGCATCTTGGCCTTTGTGAGGACATGAACATCAACATCAAGCAGATTGTGCGCCTCGAATAACTCATCCATTTTCTATCTAATGGGCACATTATTATCATTTCTTTCGAAGGCTTTAAATTCACTCGCTAGCCTATCCATCTCCCCCATGACTTGCTTAAACTCCCTCAGACGAAACACACCTCTGAAGCTCCAGGCAAGATAGACCATCCCATTAAACCACTCCCTAAAGCTCGAACCTTCCAATCCGAACAACATCTTTGCAAATATTGCTTGAAACCTTTCACGATTTACATGTTTTTACAACCAGGGAGACGAGAAGTGCACGCAACATTCAGAAAGCAACCCAACCAATGTCCTGTACATCTGCAACATAACAAACCAACTCCGTTACTCAGTACACTAAACAATCAAGGCAAGAGAACCAAACGCCTTTTCACTATCATCTCTTCTCACCCTGCGAGAAATCATGAAATTGCAACGCAAGATTTATTTGTTGAACAACACTGTCCAGGAACTTACATTTAAGTGTAGAAGCCCTGCCCTGACTTGCGTTTACAAAATGGAGGACCTCATATTTATCTGAATTCAAATCCATCTGCCACTCCTCTGTACATTGGCCCATCTGATCAAGATCTCATTATACTCGGAGGTCAACTTCGCTATACACCACACCTCTAATTTTGATGTCTGCAATCTTTACATGCCTCCTGTGTTCACATCCAGATTATTGATGTAAATTACACTGATAAGTACAATTTTGTCCCCGACTGTCAGTCTATATTTGAGTTTCCTTTGGACAGCAGTGCTATAGACACGGTGTCCTGACCCTTCCAGGGTTCCTCCAAGCCATTCTCGATCCTCTGCCGATACGTGGGCGCATCTTCATTTGAAATGTTCCAGTGAGTGTCACCGTTCTCACTACTCCCCCATTGTGACTAACATCTGGTCCTTTGGCTTTAAGGCCTACGTCTGAGAGCCAC
Organism: Chiloscyllium plagiosum; assembly: GCF_037043375.1. Classification (NCBI taxonomy): domain Eukaryota; kingdom Metazoa; phylum Chordata; class Chondrichthyes; order Orectolobiformes; family Hemiscylliidae; genus Chiloscyllium; species Chiloscyllium plagiosum. Next base: position 10,925,597 of record NW_028270190.1, read on the forward strand.
CATATTTCACTTGTTCCTGACTAGCATTGGACATATTTTTGACAGATCGCTGTCAGAATTACAGCTGTCTGCTCATGTTTATCTTTTGTTTCTCCCTCCCACTCGGCTCTCTGATCTGGCTTTTGGGCATGCACGTCATACACATTCCTGATCACCCTTCGGTGCATGACAGGTCCATCAGTAGTTGATTGAACACTGCATCACTTCCTTCGATCTCTGAGACTTTTTTTTTGTACACCATTCAGCCCGCAAAAACTAAGGGGTTCGCTCCCAGCCTAAAGAGTAGTAATATTAAACATTCTGACCCAATTCAGGCACACATACTATTAACTTTAAAACCCAGTACCCTATTCACAGCGCGAATAATTGGAGGAGACGTGTCAAATAGAGGTCCCGAGACAACCATTCTATAGTCATCATGCCTATAAAACTGCAGTTACATCTATTTACTGTGGTTCATTGATTCAATAATGATGAAACATATCCCTTGATTATTAGAATACAAAAAACAAAATGTGAACATGTTTTACTTCATTTAATGACGTGATATTCCTTCTACATAACAGTGAGGCTGAAAAGTGGACTGTGATTATTTGAGTGAAATTGGTGATCATACCTTGAAAAACGCATGAGAAACTAACTGCAATTAATGCAATGAATATGATATTATTTTGATCAGTTCCTGCATTGAAAACTCAATCTCATTCAATGCTTCGAAAACATTCTGTTGTTCATTGTAATTCACAAATAAAGAAATGAAGTGATGGCATGAAAAAAAGACATTACTTTTAGATTTACAGCGACAATTGACCGAAAAAAAAACTTTTGGACATGCTGTTGGATTATTGCACTTATAACTAATAGATATCTAATGTCAGCATGGATGAGAAAAATGGTTTGCAAGATGTTTTGAATTAAGAATAATTAGAAATTACTTGTAAGTATTGATCGACGTTTTGAAAGATAATGACTTTGATTGACTAAAATATTTACATTTTAGAACTTAATTGGTGTAAGCAATGCACAGGTTGTAAATGTGGTTATTCTACAATACATACAAGTTTTTTTTGCTTTAAATACTTATGCATACACAGCTCACTATCACTCGTAGAATATATCGACACACTGACCATTGAATTTAGAAAGATTCAGTAGTTATTGCGGGCAACTGAAAGTCTCAGGATGTTGGCTGTCTGTTCATACTGTTCAAACAGTCAGCATGTTTTTCAAAGCAGCCAGTTATTCGTTTTGGGACGCGTGTCTTTATTAACGAGAATATACTCTGTTCTCAGCATAACGAGCTGTTTTTGTTGTATGCGATTGACTATCAATAATAATGTAATTTACCTGACAATGCCTCCAGTTTCACTTCGTCTGCAAATCAGCAAGCCATTGATCTACATACCTGCTTTTCTTAGATGAAGCAGAGTTTCACTTCTCATTGAACAAGTGGCAGATCGCAAAGTCCTTCGGCCGACAATGTTTTCTGCTACTCACGACCAACCAATTTATCTGACAAATTTTTCTCCTTAGATAATCCGGTCTCTGTCTGTAAAGCTAACGGTATGTGTTGCTTGTCAGTTTGGTGAGGATTCTAACGCCTTGTTCTGAGCTCTTGAATGCAAGAATTAACATGAGCCAGTTTTACCAGTTAGTCACACTAACTTACTATCTCATTATATTATATTTCTTTTCGCAATATATTAACAGAAAGTCATTTTATTAAAGAGAGAGGGAGTGAACGCTTTACATAAACTTTCCAGCTTAATACTTAATAGTGCTATAGCTTGTGATTGTGAGAGGGTATGATTTTCTGTATAACAGTTTGAAAATAATCGCAATGTGTTCTTCGAACACAGATTTCCTTTGTCTGCAAATTACAAATGAACTGACTTGAACACGTGAAAAGCAATGTGTTAATTGTCATGTGATTTCCAAATTGTGGAACCTCCGATGGTCACAGTTGTGTGCTGAGTTGCTTTTCTCATTAAAGAAACAGACATTGGCATTGGAGTGTTTGCAACAGGCGGCACCAGACACATTCCTAGGACTGGAGATTGTTTATGGAGTGGAACTATGTGGATTAGTCTTAACATCCTGTATTGCACGTGAATCGGAAGTGATCTGTTTGAGCTGTAAATTATTACAAAAGAGATAGTCGGAATTCATGTTGTTTCACGTTATCAGCTGTGTTGCAGATTGGCATCCAGAACAATGGGTGACGTTCTCAGATTAGTGAGCAGCCTAAGTGACTCAGATAAGGATTAATGTCTTCACTCAAATACCTCTGAATTTGTAATTAATTCCAATTGAAGGAATGAATCACTTGACGATATTCCAGAAAATGATTATAACTGTGTATTTGCAATGGGTAGTCCGTCTAAAAAACGCAAGACTGAATTGTGGGAGGGTACTGGAGTACCCGAATAGAACCTAAGTAGATACGGAGAGAATGCGCAAATTCCACACAATCGCCGAGGCTGGAATCGAACATTGGTCCCTAGCAATCTGATGGTACAATGCAAGCCAGCATGCCACATGGAATTTGCGCATTCTCTCCGTATCTACTTAGGTTATATTCGGGTATTCCAGTACCCTCGCACAATTCAATGTTGCGTTTTCAGATGGACTACCCATTGTAAATGCACAGTTATACAAATAGGGTGAGTGTGGTAGGATGTTATTCAGGGAGTCAGACTGCATCCGATGTGCCGAGTGCAGTCCTTCCACAATGCAGGGATTCTCAGGTAATTACTGGGTGTCCCAGATATGATGCAGCATTATCTACAGGGTGACGCAGAGCAAATTCTGCTGTCCCTACTGGGTGTCCCAGAGATTGATGCAGCATTATCTACAGTTTTTCACAGAGGGAAGTAGTATTTACAGTCTGTCAAAGAGGGAATGCAGAGTACCGACAGGATGTCCCAACGGGGATGCAGAAGTATCTCCAGGGTGACCAGAGTGGATAGCGCAGTATCGTCAGCGTGTCCTCGATTGGATGCAGCAGCATCGACAGTGTACCCCAGAGAGAATGCAGCAGTATCTATCGATGTTTCAGAGAGAACCCAACAGTCCCAACAAGATGCCCCAGAGAGGATGCAGCAGTATCTACAGGGAGTCCAAGAGAGGATGCAACGGTATCCATAGATTGTCCCAAAGGGGATACAGCAGTATCTACAGGGAATCACTGATTGGATGCAGCAGTATCCAAATGATGTCTCCGACAGAATGCAATTGTATCTGCAGGGTGTCTTAGAGACAAAGCAGCAGTTTCTGCAGGGTGTCCAAGAGGGGATGCAGCGGTTTCGACAGGCTATCCTAGAGAGTATTCAACAACACCTACAGGGTGCCCCAGAATCGATATAGCAGTACAAACAGGGTGCCTCAGAGGGCATGCACCAGAATGCACAGCGACCCACAGAAAGGTTGGAGCAGTATCTGTAGGGTGCCGCAGATAGGATATAAGAGTATCTGCCGGGTGTCCCAGAAGGGATAACAGCAATATCTACATGGCGTTGCTTTGACGATGCAACGGTATCTACATTTTGTCTGAAAAAAGTATGCAGCGGTATCTACAGGGTATCACAGAGAGGAGACCGCAGAACCTACGGGGTGTCCCGAAGCAGATGAAGCAGAATCTCCATTTTGTCAGAGAAGGATGAAGTGACAGCTACAGTGTATCCAAAAATTCATGCAGTTGTATCCACAGTGTATCCCATTGGGGATGCAGTATCATGTCGCGGATTTCAAAGGAAGGATGGATCATTATCTACAGGGTGTCACACAGGGGACGCATCTGTACCCACATGGTGTCCCTGGAAGGCTCTCTCATTATTCATAATCGGTCCAGGTTAACACTGACAAACCTTCCACGGAGTCCAATGGGACGATCTGCATTTGAATGAAAAATCCGGCCAGTATTGGACAGGATACCGTCTGGTGTGTTTCACCATTTGCAAATTGTCTTATCTATGTTTCTATTGTTATGGGATGTTCGTATGTAAATGTACAACAGACATCCACAGAGAGAGCACGGTGAGTCTCCAATTGAGTGTGTCCATGTTTACATGGGTCTGCGGGATATAGTGTGTCAGATTGTGACAGACACCCACAGGCAGACCCCAAGTCAGTGTGCCCATGTTTCAATATGTCTAGCGGTTGTAGCGTGTCAGGGTGTAACAGACATCCACATAGACACTACAGTTATTCTCTCAGTGTGTGTTTCCATGCTTACATTGTTCAGGATGTTTTCATATCGGAGGGATTTTTCAGATACTTTGTTCTGTCTCAGCGGGACAAACGGAGGGTTCCAGTGCATAGTGAGAGTCTACGGAGTGAGAACAGTAAATACCGGGCTTCTCTGGGTGTGGAGCAATATGTTTAGGAATTGTGGGCAATCCACCAATATTTATTTGATGTGCTGAGTTGCATTGTCCTAATTTGCGTGTCTTCCCAGGAAGCCTATCAGCATTCCTAGGTCGCCTAAACCATGTATTTCAGTGTTTCCTGCATCATGGGAAGTTTATCTATCTCCACGGAGTTTGTGTCAGCTTTTCTAGTGGTTCCCTGTATTGGGGAAATGTATGGCAGATTAATTGTCATGCAGATAAAAATGATTTTATCGACTTTGCTCCCCAAAACAGGAAAGCAGTTTCTTGGAAACGGTCTGCTGGTCATCACGGCGAGAGGGTTCCAGTACAGTAGCAGGGAACTCTTGCTTCAATTGTACACGGCACTGGTGAACCCACCCCAGAGTATTGTGTGCAGCGCTGGTCTCATTTATCTCGGGAAGGATGACCTGCCTGCAGAAGGAGTGTAGCCAAGGTTCAACAAACTGATTCCTGGGATGGAAGGAATGAGGTATGAAGAGAGATGGGATTTGTTTGGACGATGTTCCCTGGAGTTCAGAAGAATGATGGGAAAGGGATCTCAGTGCCTACTAACATGTAACAGGGTACACAGAGGAATGATGTTTCTGATGTTTGGACTTTACAAAACCAGGATCAAATCTTTAGAATACAGTGTGGGTTATTCAGGACTGAGACGAAGACAAGCCTCCTCACTCAGAGAGTGGTGAGGTGCGGAATTCACTGCCAGAGAAAGCATTTGAAGTCAAAGTATTGAATGTTTTCACGAAGGAGATGGATATTTTTCTTGGGATAAAACGCTCAAACCACCTGTACAATAAACAGGAAAAAAGGAGTGAGCTGGATATTTAACCAGAGTTGAACTGAATGATTGAGCAGATTTCAGGGGTTGTGTGCCTTCGCCAGCTCCTGCTTATTCTGTTTCTTTATTCCTCTTGGATGGCTACATACCTTTAATTAGCCACACAGAATTTGGTTGCCTTTCACATCTTCTTGGTTTGAAATAATCCATCCCTTCTGAAACGGTGACACACTGTTCTGGGAAGTCAAAGACAGAGTAACTACTGGGCATAATCAGCATGTCTCACCATCACGTCATCTGTGCAGAGAGAAAATCCGTGACTGTTTGGTTTGGTGATTATTTCCTGACTCCAGCCTGGGATTGGATGTGACTTTTTAATTAATATTCATCGTGTGAAGCACTTTGAGAATTATGTGATTTAAACACAGTCGCCTGTGGGCGGCACGGTGGCACAGTGGTTAGCACTGCTGCCTCACAGCGCCAGAGACCCGGGTTCAATTCCCCACTCAGGCGACTGACTGTGTGGAGTTTGCACATTCTCCACATGTCTGCGTGGGTTTCCTCTGGGTGCTCCGGTTTCCTCCCACAGTCCAAAGATGTGCAGGTCAGGTGAATTGGCCATGCAAAATTATCCGTAGTGTTAGGGGTATGGGTGGATTGCGCTTCGGCGGGTCGGTGTGGACTTGTTGGGCCGAAGGGTCTGTTTCCACACTGTAAAGTAATCCAATCTAAAAACAGATCTGTTCTCACGGTTATGCATCCCAGGATATGGAGGACGTTTCATGTCGAAAGGTGGTAATAGTTATTGGACGTCAATCATCTTAGCTCCAGGCCATCTCTTCAGGTGTTGCCCTGTGTCAGGATTTAATCCACATGTTCATAGATGTTATGGTACAAACCTGCTGCAGGTGAGACTACAACACAATAGGTACCTCATGGTTGCCATCCAGGTTGATAGAGCCAGTGTTTAGTAGGAGTATGGAGTATTGACTTTCTTTTAAAAAGGAGATTGAGTTGAAGAGCCACGAGATAATGCTGCAGCTCCATAAAGCACTGGTCAGACCTCACTTAGAATATTGTGTTTATTTCCCGTTGATTTATTATCAGAAGGATGTGGGACATTTAGAGATGGTGCAGAGAAGATTTATCAGGATGATGCATTGACTGGAGGGGACGTCTCATGAAGGAAGTTTGATGAAACCAGGGTTTCTCTCATTGGAGTAAAGAAGGATGAGCGACGACTTAGTAGAGGTATAGAAGATGATGAGAGGCATAGATACATTAGATAGCGAGAGACAATTTTTCCAGCGCAGAAAACGTTATGGCAAGGGGTATAAGTTTGGAGGAAAGTTTGAGGAAAATGTCAGAGGTAGGTTCTTTGCCCGGAGAGTGTTGGGTGCAGGAAGTGCACTGCCAGCGGTGGTAGCAGAGTCAGATACATTAGGAATATTTAAGCGACTCTTGGATACGCACATGAACGATAACAAAATGATGAGGATGTGGGTTGATTTGATCTCAGACAGTAATGAATGTTTTGCACAATATCGAGTGCTGAAAAGCCTGTACTGTGCTGCATTGTCCTATGCTCGGTGCACTTCTAGCACAGAAGTAGAGACTCTGTCACTGTATCACAAGAGCCCTAATGCACCAGGTTGTCTCCCAGGCCCAAGCATTTTTAGTTGTTTTGACAATGATCATTCTTCCATGATAAGGTCAAAGTGAGAATGTTCACCTATGTCTACGCAATGTTCAGCACCATTCGTTACTCGTCAGATCCTTAAGCAGACCCATGTAAAATGCAACAAGACCTAAATAATATCCGGTTTAGAGTGGTGCTGTAAAGGCACAGGAGGAGACGCAGCATCCGAGGAGCAGGAAAATAGATGTCTCGGGCAAAAGACCTTCACCAGGAATGGAGGCAGGGAGCCTCCGCTGTGGTGGGATAAATGGGAGATTTGTAGGTCTATGGAGAAGGTCGCTAAGAGTGCAATAGATAGATGGAGGTGGTGATGAAGGTGGAAGTTCGGAGTGGAGAGTGGAGCGGACAGCTGGGAAGTAAGATTGGCAGGTAGGACACGTCATGAGGATGATTCTGAGCTGTTTGCTTTATACTGGGGTAAGGTGGGGGAGGGGAAAAGAAGACACTGCTGTGTCCGCATTAATGCCCTGAAGTTGAACTGTTCCGAGGTGGAAGATGAGGCCTTCTTCCTCCAGCTGTTGGGTGGTGAGGGAGTGGAGATGGAGGAGGTCAATGACATGCGTTGAAGTGTTCGTTCATGCGGCGGTGGGGTTGATTGGTGTAGGTGTCCCAGAGTTGTTTGTTGAAGCGCTCTGCACGAAGGTGTCCAGTCTTCCCAATGTAAAGAAGACGGCATTGGGAGCAACGGACACAATAAATGACATTTGTGTGTGGGCAGGTCAAACTTTCATGGATGTGGAAGGCGACGTTGGGGTCTTGGAGTTGAGGGCACAGTTTTATCAAGTCCTGCAGTGGCAGGAGAAGTTGCGAGGAGGAAGGGTGGTTTTTTGGAATGTGTGACCATCACCACGTAGTCACGGAAGGAACGGCATTTGTGGAAAGCAGACAGGCGTGTGGAGGGAAATATTTCCCTGGTAGTGGGGTCCGTTTGTAGGTGGTGGAAATGTCGGCAGATGATACGGTTTGTGCGGTGGTTGGCGCAGTGGAACATGAGGACCAGAGGGTCATGTCCTTTCCCGCCGCACCCCTATATAGTTTCTGCAAAGATTGTTCCATCCTTGAGTACTTGGGCAGGGCCACGCCCACCAACAACCAACCATGTCACTAAATGCTGCTACATGATGACTGATCTAACCACCACAGCATTCAATTGGTTCGATTGGTTTGAATGTGCTGATGGTGGGATTGTGGCATGTTCACCCAGCAGCAGTGACTACAGCAGCACAGAGTGAAGGGTTTCAATGTGAGTGTCAGATTTTGCAGTGCCTCAGTGTAATGGGAGGAGGGAAGTAAAAGATGGTTAGATTTTGTGGGAGGGAGAGAAACTGTTGAGAATGGATAGGGTTGATTTATAATATATGAAGTGCAGCATTTTGCGGGAGTGTGCGTTTGAAGGAGAAAAATCATCACCTGGAAGAGCATTTGCACCTGAAAGAAAAATACGATTGATTCCTACCAGCACTTGGTAAGGACATATTACTTTGATGCAACGGGAAAATTCTAGAACTCAGATTCGAACTGATTTTGCAGTAACTGGACCCCGGTGCCTCAAGGAAAATTACGAAGCAAAACACAAATAAGGAGAGTGGCAGAGGATATGTCAGGAAGAGGAGCACATGCACAACTTGCATACTTGCCAAACAGTGAATGGTATGTGGTCTGTGGGAACTCTCAATCTACGCAGCCTCTGACGACACTAAGTTTAACGATTCAATACACTCTCAGTTTGTTGAAGACAGAGATGTTAGATTTCTACAAAGATTCAAAGGATATGGGGTCAGTGCACAGTGTTGATCAAATCTTTTTTTCTCAATAATGATGTCGCTTAACATCGGTTACTTTAATAAATTCCTAACTCAAGCCAGTACCCACTGCTACAGGCGATCATATAACTCATTTGGCATATGCGGGATCAAAGAAACTGAGTGGTACAGGCGCTAAGATCCAGCATTTAATGGCGATGGGGATGAGTGCGCAGATGTGAATCCAGTGGCGCTTTCGGTGAGCGGGAGAACCTTCTTTTATGTTTCAGAGCGCGGGAAATGCTAAGGCTAGTTGCTACAATCTCACCTGGAGCACCTTCGCCCTGGATAGAGGGTGGTAGTTGATAGGAAATATACATCCTGGAGTTCAATTAATGAAGTGGCATTGCAACGATCTCTTTTGTGTCAACCTTTGTTTATCATTTGTATGAAGGAGCTGTATGAAGACACAAAAGGATGCATTAGAAAGTTCGCAGATGGCACAAGGGTTGGTAGAGTTGTGGATAGTGACAAAGAATGTTGTAGGTTGTAGAGAGACGTAGATAAGCTGCAGAGCTGGTTCAGAGATGACGAATGGAGTTTAATGCAGGAAAGTGTGAGGTGATTCACTTTGGGGACCGTAACAGGAATGCAGAGTGCAGATTTACTGGTACGATTATTGAGAGTACATTTGAGCACATCGATAGATCATTGAAAGATGCCACCTAAGTTTTTTGTGCTGTTTTTAAGAAGGCATACGGTGTGTTAGCTCTTATTCTTAGGGGAATTGACATTTGGAGCCATATGGTCATACTGCAGCTTTATAAAACTTTTGTGCTGCCACGTTTCGAACATTGGATACAGTTCTGGTCAACGCAGTGTTGGAAGGATGTGGAAGCTTTGGAAAGTGTTCAGAGGAGACTTACAAGGATGTTGGCTGTTATGGAGGAATGGTCTTTCCAGGAAGGGCGCAGGGACATGAGGCTGTTTTCGTTAGAGCGAGAAAGGTTGAGAGGCGACTTAATTGAGACATATAATGTAATAAGAGGGCTAGATATGATGGGCAGTGAATGGGTAGCTCGAGGGGGAAACGCTTTAACTTGAGGGGGATAGATATAGGTCAAATGTCAGAGGCAGTTGCTTTACACAGAGAGTAGGAGCGGCATGGAACACAGTGCCTGCAACATTCGTAGACTCCAAATTTAACGGCATTTAAATAGTCATTGGACAGGCATATGGACGAGAATTGGAACATTATATTTTAGATGGGCTTCAGACCGGTCCACAGGTCGGCGCAAAATCGAGGGCCTGTACTGCACTGTAAGGTTCTCTGTTTTGTGTTCTCTGTTCACCACATGTGAAACAGGAATATTGGCAAACAGTGACTGAGCTGTGGGAACTCAATGTGGGCTGACTGTTTAACTTCGATGTCCACATAGATTGTAGCGGTTGAAGATTGAGATTGTACATTCCTGCAAAACGTAAAAATGTCAGGCGGCAGTGCAAGTTGTTGTTGAAATGTGGTTCAACATATCAGTGTAGTTTAACATAGGTTACTTCGTCAATTTCTTCAGAAAGGAAGTAAACACTCCCATGCAATATTAAAAAAAAACGTAGCTCAAGGGCATCCCAACGCTCGTCGTACACTTGCTCACAGACGCTTTCATTATTCTGAAGCTGAAATGAGTTTTGAAATCCCGGTCGACATGAACAAGAATCATTTCTGAAAATGCCCCTGAGAACATCAGAGTTAATGTCCGAGCATATTCACATGAGATGTATCTGATATAGTCACACACGTTGATCGTGGTCATAATATATTCTATAAATGCACTTATGCAATCACTGCCACTTCTGGAAATAGCAAGGAGTCAACATAAATAGTCCTGTCTCAGGTTTTAGAATCATCAAAAACTCTTTGGCAAGCGAACCAGAAGAGAAAAAAGGGTAAACTGCCCAAATTTGCCGGGACTGTCAAGGAACATTCCCCTTCTTTCAGAGGCTGCGACATAGACTTTGTTTTTTTCTGCGCCGTAATTGGATACGAGGCACTGAATGGCATACCGTCCTTGCTCTCGTTTTGCTGTTGTCGTTGTCAGGAACAAAAATCCCTCTTTCCCTGTTCAGTAATCAAGCGAGGACCACGGCGGTCCAAGCTTTGTATGGAAACCACTGGACCATCAGAGATGACTGCAGGAAGTGATGCATGAATGGAGTAACAGCAATCAAACTGCTTGTGCGTTCTATTGTGAGAATCAAAGGCTTGATCATCCATAACTAATTTTGCATCACTTAACCTTGTATGCCTGAGCATCGCAAATGCACATTTGAATAAATCTGAACGTCTTTTGGGTTTCTGGGCCTTTCAAGAAGTGACCACAAGATTCAACTGCATATCTAATCAAATCTTTCTGCCCAGGAGGATCGAAACAGAGGAAATGTTTATTTCAGTCTATCGTGTCCCTATCCCTCATTATATTATACATCTCAATCATGTCTCCTCGTAGTCTCCTCAGCTGTAAGTCAAAAAACCCAGTAGGTTGAATCTCTCGTCATTACTGAAACTCTTCAATCGGATAACATTCTGCTAAATCTATTCTGCATCGTTTCCATTGCTATCACATTCCTGCTACAATGTGCGTTGCAGAACTCTACACAATACTCTAACTGGAGCGGAATGAACAAATGAATCAATGACGAAGAATGGCTTTTTGACACCAAAGTATCATTTTCTCGATCTTGCGCTGTGTTATTTTCCTGAGGCTGAAGCTCCAATAATCTCTGGTCCATGTCAGTAAAAGCTGCTACGTGAGGATTGATCTCACATCCGCAGCATCCAAATGGATCGACTGTTTTGAAAGTTCTAATGGTGGGATTGGGGCAAGTTCACCCAGGAACAGTGACCGCAGTAGTTCACACTAAACAGTGTCAATGCGAGTGTTAGATTGTGCATTACCTCAGTGACATTGGAGGAATGATGTAAAGCAGGTTAATGATTGTGGGAGGAAGGGATATCTCCGAGAATGGGTCAGTTTGAAAGCTGATATATGAAGCACAGAGATTTGAGGCAGTGGGTCTTTCAAGGAGCAAAATCATCACCTCGAAGAATATTTTCATGTAACAATAAGATTGATTCCTTCCAGCATTTGTTAAGCGCACATTATGTGGAGGAAAGGGAAAAAATTATGTAACACAGTTTAGAACTGATTTTGCTGCAGCCACAATGCAAATCAGAATGGCAGCACCACATGGGAACACACAAAGTGTAAAGCAATAAGGGTAGTGCCACGTGATATGTCAGTACAAGGACACCTCGCACAACAGGAATACTTGCCAACCAGTGACAGAGATGTGCGAACTCGGAATCTCAACAGCCTCTGGAGATATTAAAGTTAATGATTCCGCCTACACTTAATTGGGTGAACACTGGGATTGTTAGATTTCAGGGGACAGTGCACGATATTGAAGCAATCTATTACTCAACAATGTAATGTAATGTCGATAACTTCACCAATTTCCTCACTCAACGGATTACCCACTGCTGCAGATGATTATATAATACAAGTTGCCAGAACCGGAGTCAGTGAAACTCAGTTGCGCAGCCCCCAGAATACAATGAGACATGGCGATGGGGATGAGTGCACAGATGTGTCCGAGTGATGCCATCGGTGAGTGGGAGATGCTTCTCTGACAGTCAGCAGGTACGTAAGGGCTCGGGCCGAAGAGCTGCAACCTCACCTGGAGCAGCTTCTATTGACGTGGAGCAGGGACCACTGGGACATTAGTCTGAGCGCTACTAACTCACCAGGAGCAAATTCTATTGACATGGAATCGGGATCATTGGCATATCAGGCTGGGAGCTCAAACCTCACCTGAAGCAACATCTATTGAAATAGAGAGGGTGAATTGGAAGACCATGTTAGGACGTCCAACCTCAACTGGAGCAGGCTCTATTGACATGGAGCAGAGACCATCCGGACATCAAGCTTGGGGGAAAACATACTCAGTTATTTTAATCAAAAGATAAATGATTTTTAGCATGACATATGTTTGCAGATAGAGGGAGTATCTTTCCAAAGAAAATTTCTCAATTATATCAAACATCCTTCAAATATTCAACTCGTGGAGGAGCATCTGTGCAGTGAGAAACAGAGGGAATTGTTTCTGTTCTGTCACCTTTCTCAAAGTGCTGACTCTGCACTGGGTTAAAATGCAGGAAGGTCTTAGCTCGTTTCGTATGATTCAATTTCCAGCAAAAACACATTAAAGTAATCTCAATCTCATATAATTACAGGGCATATACGATGTTGTGTCGAGAGTTGAATTTGCCGCGAGTTATGGAGGAAAAGCATGCAAGTAGAGGTTATGTTTGGCAGCTCAGCGGTGACCCCATTGAATAGCTAAACAGACACGGATGAATGGAAACTTCATGACGACAATTTACTTTGCTTTACGAAACTTGCCAATTCGCAAAGTGCGGGCCATTTGAACGAAGCTGTAACTGTGATTATTTTACTGATTGTTCAGCACATGGAAAGAACTGCTATTGCTCATGATTGTGTTATCATCACATCTCTGGAGCATGCAATCTCCACATTTACATGAACAATAGTCCAATGGATAACGTACGTGATTAATGATTAGGGAGTTTTCAGCTCGAGCGCAATGAAGGTTTTTATTACCCTTACTAACTAATTTCCTCCTATTTATGAAGCTGAAATGACGTTCTAATTCCTGATCTGCAGAATTGAGAATCCAAACTATCAATGTGCCGAGAACATCAGAGTCATTGACACAGTTTCATCAGAATGGGTGCAGCTGAAATAGTCTCACACGCTTCTGATTACAACATTTAATTTCGCAAAACCACTGATCCAATCACAGCAGTGTATTCACCAACTCCACTCCCGCTTAAACTGCAGCAGAGAGAAGCAAACTTTCAAGCAGCCCTCACCCCCATCACTGTTCCTGAAACCTGCAGCCTGGCGCTGGGATTGGGAGAATCAGGAAGGATGAGGAGACGTTGGATTATCTCACACTTACAGCGTAAACACCGGCATATTCCCCGGATGGGGTGAACACACATCATCATGGCTCCAGCGAAAAAGCCACAAGCAAATGCCACAACACCACAGGCTCACTGAGTTATATAGCAGCTGGCCGCTTTCTCAACCTTGTCCCAACCCTGCCCAGGAGTGGGATAGTCCAAGTTATGTTTCTATGGTACAGCGCCTGGGAGGGAGAGAACCCATACCCATTACGGTCAAAACACCGAATGCAGATGGCTGAGTGACCTTGTTCGACATTATTGCTCTCTGAGCAGATACAGTAACGAATGGCAGCCCTCTCTACTGTACCCATTCTCTGTACCTTTCCCTTCTCCATTCACTGTGATTCCCACACACTGCTGCTGTCCTTGGTTCTCGGATTCCAGATCACTCCTAGGTTCTATCAGAAACTTTCAAAACATAGGCATGATTATATAGTGTGACTTTTCCACTGTACAATACTCTCTTCCGGCTTTCTGTCCACATTCTGTTATCACTTTTGATGTCAGAATTATTACTAACCCCTTCTAGAAATCATTCAAACATCACTTGGGCTCAGCCGTTTCCTGTTGCAAATAATTCCACAGGCTCCCAACGCTCTGGGTGAAAAAGAAATCCCCTCATTTTCAAGGAAATGCTTTTCAACTGCTCCTCTGTTTATATGTGTCTTTTTGATTGTCCTTACGATGTCTTCAGGATTATTAATGTCCCATTCACACCTCATCCAGACATTACTTTTGTCTGTTTACTTCTCCATTAGCACTGCTCCTATTTCGCAAAATGAAGGATTTTTAGTAGTGAATCTCTCCCTCCTTTCAACGGCTTGTTCCCTTTTTCACCGCCCCTCCATCTCCCCATGTCCTTAATCAGCGACCTGAACCGTTCACCCAGTTTCTACCACTTCAAACACTTCGCCCATCACTGTGTATGTCATAGAACAAAGACAATTTACAGCGCAGGAATAGGATCTTTGGCCTCCAAGCCTGGGCCAATCGAAATCTAATGTCTAATCCTGTTGCCCACTTCCTAAGCATCTGTATCCCTCTGCTCCCCACCTACCCATGGATCTGTCCAGAGACATCTTTAACGAATATACCGTTTCTGCCTCTACCATCTCTTCTGTCAATGCCTTCAAGACGCCTACCACCCTCTGTGTAAAATACTTACTGCGTGCATCTCCCTTAAATATTCCACCTCTCATCTTGAAACCATGACCTCTCGTTAATGAATCCTTCACCCTGCGAACACGCTTGTCTCTATTCACCTAGTCTATACCATTCATGATTTTGTAAACTTCAAGCAGGTTCTTCCTCAATCTCCTTTTCCCTAATGAAAACAAAGCGAACCTACTCAACCTTCCTTCATAGCTGGCACCTTCCATACCAGGCAACATCCTCGTATCTCTTCTCTGCACACTCTTCAAACGTCCACATCTTTTTGGTAATCTGCAAACCAGAACTATACACTGTATTCTAAATGCGGCCGCACCAATGTCTTGTACAATTTTAACATGGCTTGCCAGGTATAATACTCAGTTCCACGTCTAATGAATGCAGGCATACTATATCCCTTCTTGACCAATTTATCAACATGTGCAGCAACCTTCAGGGTACAATGGATCTGCACTCCCAGATCTCTCTCCCCTCAACTTTCCCAAGGCTCTTCCGTTCATTGTATAAATCTGTCTAGAATTAGTCTTGCCTAAATGCAACACCTCGCATTTGTCTGGATTGAAATCCATCTACCACTTTTCTGCACAAATCTCCAGTTTATCTATATCCTCCTGTATTCTTTGACTGTCCCTTTTGCTTTCTGCTCCTCCACCAATCTTGTCATCTGCGAACCTGCTGATCATACCCACAGTGCACTCTTCTCGATCAGTTATGTATAATACAAACAAAAGTAGCCCCAGCATTGACCCCTGTGAAAGACCACTGGTCATACTTCTCCATTTCGAGAAACTCCCTTCAACTACTACTCTCTGTCTCCAGTGACTTAACCAGTTTATTTTTCTATCCATCTCGTTAGAACACCCTGCACACAATATGACTTCACTTTCTACATTCGTCTGCTATGTAGAGCCTTATCAAACGCCTTACTAAAGTCCATGTATATGACATCAAAAGCCCTTCTTCATCTCTCAACTTGTTCACTTCCTCAAAGAACTCTATTAAATTGGCAAGGCACGATCTCCCCCGCACAAACCCATGTTGCCTATCACTGATAACCCCATTTTTTTCAAAATATAAATGGATCCTATCGTCAGTTCCCCTCTCCAGCAATTGTCCAATCACCGACGTCTGGCTCACTTGTCTGTAGTTACCCGGAATATTCCTACTCGCCTTCCTGTGCAGTGAGACAACATGAGCAAATTTCCAGTCCTCCGACTCCTCACCTGTATTTCAGGATGCCACGAAGATATCTGTGAGGGCCACAGTTATTTCCTCTCTCGCCTCCCTCAGCAACCTGGGATAAGTCTCATTCGGTCCTGAGGATTTATACACCTTTATAAAATCTAGCCTACCCAACAAATCTTCCCTACTACTGTCAACGTGATCCAAACTAATCAAACTTCTATCTCTAATCTCAAGATTCATCATGGTCCTCTCCTCAGTGAAGACGGATCCAAAGTAATCGTTCAGAATCTCCCCCATTCTGTCAGGTTCAACACAGAGCCTTCTTTCATTATCCTTTAGACGACCAATCCTTTCTCTAGTTACTCGCTTGCTTCTTATGTAAGAATAAATTGCTTTGTAATTCTGCCTAATTCTGCTAGCTAAAGATATTTCATGACCACTTTTTGCCCGCTTGATTCCTCCTTTAATTCTTTTCCTACTCTTCCGGTATTCCTCCAGGGCCCATTCTATTCTTAGCTGCAGAGACCTTATGTACACTTCCCTTTTCTCTTGGTTAATAGTACAATTTCTCCTGTTATCCGCGGTTCACGAATCTTTCCCTTCCTATCCTTTGACTTCAACGGGATATGCCAATCATTCACTATCTTTAACCTATCTTTGATAGCTTCCCACATATTAAATGTGGACTTACCTTCAAATGACTGTGTCCAATTGACATTTCCCAGCTCGTGCCTAGTTTTGATATAAATAGCCTTCGCCTAGTTTAGTCCTATTCTCTTCGGACCACAGTCATCTTTATCTGCGAGTATTCTTAAACTTACAGAATTGTGGTCACTGTTCCCAATGAAATGCCCCACTGCAACTTCTACCATCTGTCCTGGCTCGTTCTCCAGTACCGAGTCCAATATGGCCACTTCCCCCGTCGGACTATTGACATATTGCTCTAGAAAACTCTCCTGAATGCTTCTTAGAAAGTCTACCCATCCAGACCTCTGACACGAAGTTTTTACCCAGTCAATGTTGAGAAAATTAATGTGTCCCATCACCACTACCCTGTTACCTCTGCATTTTTCCATGATCAGTTTACCTATTTGTTCTTCTACCTCACGCTCACTGTTGGGAGGCCTGTAATACAGCCCCAACAATGCAACTGCACCCTCCTTATTTGTCAGCTCTACAAATAATGCCTCACGACCGAAGTCCTCCATAGCGTCCTCCTTTAGCAAAGCCGTGATATGACCAGCAATGCAGTTCCAACTCCACTTTTACATCTCTAGCAGTCACGTCTGAAGCATCTATATCCAGGGAATTTATTTGTCAATCATGCCCTTCCTTCAACCAAGTGTCTGTGATTGCAATAACGTTATGTTCCCAGGCTCCAATAAAAGCCCTAAGTTCATCTGCCTTACACACTATACTCCATGCATTAAAGTAGATGCATTTCAGGCCACCAGTTCTTTTCGTTCATCTGCTCTCAGCCTACTCTTCCCTTTATTAATGCTATCTTTATAGTTCTTACTGTCTCCAGTCTCCACCTCGCTGCCTACTTGTTTTCTCTTCCGGTTTCCACCCCCCTGCCACATTAGTTTAAAATCTCCACAACAGCAGCAGCAAAAACTCCCCCAAGGATATTGATTCCATTCTGGTTCAGATGTCGACTGATCCATTTTTTAATAGTCTCACCTTCCCCAGAACCGGTCCCAATGTCCAACAAATCTGTACTCCTCCCTCCAACACCATCTCTCAAGTCACGTGTTCATCCTGCCTTTTTTTTTTCATTTCTACGCTGGCTCGCACGTGGCACTGGTGGTAATCCGGAGATCACTACCTTTGAGGTCCTCCTTTTTAGTGGCACGATGGCTCAGTGGTTAGCACTGCTGCCTCACAGCACCATGGTCCCAGGTTCAATTCCAGCCTCGGGCGACTGTCTGTGGGGAGTTTTCACATTCTCCCCGTGTCTGCATGGGTTTCTTCTGGGTGCTGCGGTTTCCTCCCCCAAATCCAAAGGTGTGCAGGTTAAGTGAATCGGCCATGCTAATTCGCCTGTAGAGTTAGGTGCGTTAATCAGAAGGAAATGGGTCTGGATTGGTTACTCTTTAGTGGGCGGCACGACAGTTAGCACTGCGGTCTCACAGTGTCACAGACCCGGGTTCAATTCCTGCCTCAAGTCACTGACTGTGTGGAGTTTTTACATTCTCCCCGTTTCTGCGTGGGTTTCTCCAACAGTCCAAAATGTGCAGGTGAGGTGATTTTGCCATTCTAAATTGCCTGTCGTGTTAGGTGAAGGGATAAATGTAGGGGAATGTGTCTGGGTGGGTTGCACTCTGGCGGGTCAGTGTGGACTTGTGCTGAAGGGTCTGGTTCCACACTATGTAATCGAATCTAACTTCTCTTTCATCTCCTGCATTCTTCTTTCAGGTCCTCATCTCGTATTTTTATTTATATCGTTGGTGCCTATATGCACCAAGACAACTGGATGTTCACCCATCCCTGTTAGGATGCTCTGCAGCCAATCAGTGACATCCCTGACCTGAGCAGCTGGGAGGCAACATACCATCTGAAAGTCCCGTTTGCGGTCCCAAAACCGCCTACTACTCACATTTACAAAGAGAATCCTCTATGACTATGGTCCTACGAGTCTTTTTCCCGCCCTTCTGAACAGCAATGCCCACCAAGGTTCCGTGCTCTTAACAACTGCTCTCTCCTGGTGAGCCTACTCCCTCAACAGTATTGAAGGTGGTATGACTGTTTCGGAGGTGGATGAACGCAGGGGTAACCTGCACAGACTTCCGACTCCTTTTCTGTTTTTTGGTCACCCATTCACTGTCGCCCTCAACAATTCTAACCTGTGGTGTGTCCAGTTCACTAAACGTGCTCTCCATGACCTCCTCAGCATCGCGGATGCTCCACAGTGAGTCTATCCGCAGCTCCAGAGGCGTCATGCAGTCAAACAAGAGCTGCAAATGAACACATTTCTTGCAAGTGTAAGAGTCAGAAACGTCAGACACGTTCCTAAGCTCCCACGTCAATCATGAGGAACATGCCACGGGTCTGAAGTGATCTGCCATTGTATGCTTATCATTGTATGAAATAACTAACACTAAACAATGCACGAAAATGAAAGATAAAGGAAAAAATAAAAGCCGTATCTTACAGAGTCTTTTTCTTCCGGTTAGAGGAGATGGGGCGTGAGGGAGATCGGGTTTAGCCACTGCCCAAATATAAGTTGAGCACTTACCTTCCGACAGCCCTCGCTTCAGTCCACCTTCTCTCCTCGCCGCTGTGTCAAAATGGAGGCCCGACTCACAAGGTAAGTTCCTTTTTAAGTGGGAAAACTTACCATTCCCGGCAGCACTCGCTTCACTCCAACTTCTCTCCTCGCCACTCCGTAATGTTATCACGAGTACACATGCAACTTGTTTTTAACTGATGTGAAACTTTCTGCCTCCCCCTCAAGTTCGAGCAATACATGTTAGATTCCAAAAATTATATTCCAACCACATCTTTTCAAAACGACCTGCACCGATCATCTATCTGTACCCCCTTGACTCAGATTGATACCTCCATGATAGGCTTATACGGAAAATCAGGAGACATGGGATAGTGGGAAATTTGGCCAGTTGGATAGAGAACTGGCTAACCAGTCGAAGTCAGAGAGTGGTGGTAGATGGTAAATATTCAGCCTGGAGCCCAGTTACAAGTGGAGTTCCGTAGGGATCAGTTCTGGATCCTCTGCTGTTTGTAATTTTTATTAATGACTTGGAAGAGGGAGTCGAAGGGTGGGTCAGTAAATTTGCAGACGATACGAAGATTGGTGGAGTTGTGGATAGTGAGGAGGGCTGATGAATGTCTCTGAGTGATGGCGGTTTACGCAGGAGCCGATAAAGAAGGGCAGACACCGATGTCGAGATGAAACTGTAGTCAATGCGGTCGAGGAGGTTTTATAGAACTCGTGGATTTAAATTTAGAACAGAACTTGAAACTCCCGGTTTGGGTTTCAGGTTCCATTTGGACGATGTCACCGCCGCCAACTTTATTGCAGGCATTGCCCCGGTGGTTTATGGGAGAATGGTCATTATTTTATATCAGGGCTGGAGACTGAGGGTGGGGAATGTGCATCGGGGCAGAGGGCTGGGGTTACTGCTACGTATCAAAGAGCGAGCAAGAGTGTTTCATGGGGTAATGTGTGAGAAGGTGCAAGTGCTTTCTTCCTTTGACGCAACAAAGAGAACCAAGAGAAATGTGCGACTCTTCTGCAAGTGATGGACTTCTTTTTCTCCAATCAACTTTTAGCGATGGGAAGGATTAGCAGATTCAAACAGATATCGTACAGTCACTCCTTTAACCAGGATATGGATATCAATGCCCTGATGGCTGTGGAAGGAAACTATTTTGTTTCCTCTATCAGGGTCAGAAAGTATTTTTATACGTGTGACTCTGCATGTTCCGAGATATTGGCAATCCTGGTTAGGCCACGCTGGATTATGCGTTCAGCTCTGTGTACCCGACCTGGGAACTCCCCTCGAATTCAACATAAAGGACAACATGTATTGTCTGAGTTGGAACACAGAGCAGATTTACCTAAACGATAATGTAATCAGTGGAGACAAGCGATCAGAAGATGTTAAGCAAGTAGACAAAACATGCATTATGACAAAGTAAGATGCCACTTGGACCATAAATCGAAGCTAGCTCTCTGTAGCACAATGCCATATTCTCATGCAACATCTGTGCCCAAGACTCTGTGCGTGTATTTCCCTCAGGTCTGATATAACTGCATTCGTCAATCTGTGATCATCTTTACTTGCACCACTCTAATATGTAGCATGTTTTGCATTTTTTCAGCCAATTCAGCCAACAGAAATGTTTGTTCATCTCCTACTTTTTGTTCTAAGCGAAAATACTGATCTTCATACTTATGCAATCACCCACTGGATACAGTTCTTTAATTTTACTGTCTGTGATATGTAGGTCTTTTGTAATCTTGCATAGCTCCATCAGTACCACATTCAACTTGGCATCTTCCAAACCTTAAATCTGATCTGATGTTTCATCATTTATTGAATGAATAGCTTTTCATTTATTGTCTGCTATATCTAGAATGGTTATACACATGTACAACTCTATCAAAATACATACAAATTGTTTTCTTCAAAGAAAATAGCAATTTGTTTCCAAATCAAATCACGAACTACATTTTATTTGTCAATGAACCATTCCAATAAATCTGTATTGCACAATTTCAAGGGCCCCCAACCCCTTCCTGAGCAGGACTCTGGTGACCACATTCGGATGCAGTGATTGACTGTAACCGACCCAGAGCTTTATCAAGGGGCAACATCTTTTCCATGAGTGTGTTCACATTTTATGTAGTAATGAAGCCCAAGTTCCCCATATGTTTCTCATCGTGTCATGGAGTCATAGAGATTCACATCACAGAAACAGACTCTTCTGCCCAGTTGGTCCATGCCGAAACATATATCCCAACCTAACCTAGTTCCACTTGCCAGCATCCGGGCTCCAGACCCTTCATATTCATGCAAGCATCCAGGTGCCTTTTAAATGTTTCAAATGCACCAGCCTCCACCACTTCTTCTGGAAGCTTTTCCATATATGTACCACCCTCTGCATGAAAACGTTGCTTCTTAGATCTCTTCAGAATCTTTGCCTGCTCACCGTAAACCTAAGACCTCTATTTCTGGACTCCCGCATTCCAGGGAAATTACGTCGTCTTATAATTCTATCCATGCCCTCTTGATTTTATAAACCTCGAAAAGGTCACCCTCAGCCTCTGACGCTCCAGGGAAGACAGCCCCAGCCTATAAAACCTCTCTCTACAGCTGAAAGTCTCCAACCCTGGCAACATTCTTATAAATTTTCTCTAAACCCATTCAAGTTTCACATCTTTCCGATAGGAAGGAGAGCACAATAGCACACAAAATTCCAAAACTGGCCTAAACAACGTCCTGGACCTCCCAATGACCTCCCAACTCCTTTTCTCAATACTCTGATCGAGAAAAGAATCCATACCAAACGCCTTCTTCACTGTCATATCTACCTGTAATTTTACTTGCGAAGAGTTATGACCCTGCAAAACAATGTCTCTTTGTTCAGCAACACTCCCGAGGAACTTACTATTAAGTATATAAGTCCTGCGAAGATTTGCTTTCGCAAAATGTAGCACCTCGCATTTATCTAAATCCTCCAAAGGTTTGTACACATTATCCACCTGTTCCCGCTGTCCCTGCTCTTTACTTTTGTGCCATTCAAATATATATTCGCTTTCCACATTTCTTCTCTCAAAATGCCTCCACTCACTGTGTGTTCGAAAGAAGAGACATATTCTGCTCAAAATATTAACTCTCACTCCACGCATTCTGTCACACAGGAAATAGAACAGCACTGGAATAAACCCTTTTGCCCATCATTGCTTTTCTGATCATGATGACATTCTAAACCAATCCCATCTTCTTGCACATGATCAATATCACTCTATGCTTTGCCTTCCCGTGTATCCGTCCGAATGCGTCTTAAATGTTGTTGTTTTTTCTGCATTTCCCACCTCCCAGGAGTGTATTCTCACAAACCTCCATCTTCTGCATAAGAAACCTGCCTTACACAACTCTTTTAAAATTTCGCAGGAGTTGCTAGAAAAGCACAGTGAGTCTGGCAGAATCTGTGAAAGGAAATGAGAGGTAATGTTTCCGGTCCGTTTTCCCTTCTTCAGAACACAACTGAGGGACGATTGAGCTTTTCCAGCAACTACTGTGTTTGCTTCTGATGAGCAATATCTACGGTCCTCTTGGTTTTCATTTCCTTTAAATTTTTACCCTTTTCCCTACAACCTATGACTCCTCGGCTTTATCATTCCCCCCCCTTGGAAAAAGGTCCGCCTATCCACTCTAGTCATTCGTCTTGGGACTCCCCAGAGCCACTGGCAATCTTTTGAGAACAATCCAAGATTGTCCAAAATCTCCTAATCCACGCGAGTGAGGTAATATCTTTAACCTCTTTCACCCACTCCAAAGCCTCCTTATCCGTCTTACAATGTGACAATGAAAACCATACACGACACTACAAGGTGGTCTAATTCCGGTTTTATTTCCATTCCCTGATATAAGAAGTCAAGCATGCTATGCACCTTCTTTATCACTTTATGCAATTGTTTTACATTTTCAGGGAGCTATGAACATGCACCTGAACATCCCTCTGTGTATCAATGCTTCTCAGGATGCTTCTATTTCCTGTATACATACCTCTTGCAATTGGCTTCACAAACTTATCACCTCACACTTGTCTGAATTAAGGTCGGCATGCAAGTTCTCTGCTCAACTTTCCAAATGATCGGTATTCTCCCTTAATATTTTGCCCTGAACCCCAATTCAAGCTTGATGCCATGTAATAGTTCTTGGGGTTCATATTTATCATTCAGTTTTATTTCTTATATCTATTCACATTGTGCCTGGACAGGGCAGGGCTGCCTTCGACAGCATCAGCCCTTGCTGTTGCATCTCGCCATAATATACATTTGCATAGCAACTGCTCCTAGGGTTATTGCTTACTTGCCATTTTCCCTTTACAATATTATGCAGGTAATGAGAACCTCCGTCCTCTAATTCTGTTGCTTTCCGAGTCATTTGTCCATTCCCAAATTGGATGACGGCACTGGCCACTAGCCTGTAAAGAACAAGGATCGAAAACAACTGACATCACAGTTTAATGATCATGTTGAGGCTTCTAATTAATTCACCTGCGACCAATTCTTCCATAGTGTCCCCCTTTAATATCCACAAGAGTGCATGAATTTCCTGAAATAATTACCTGGTAGGGTCTGGCCCATTGCAGTACCACATCTTCCGGTTTTATGTTTCCCTAAATTTCATCTCTTGGGTTCTGAGTGGGACTATAACCTGGTGGTGTTGCGTGATTTTTAACATTGTACACCCCAGTCCAACACCGGCATCTCCAAATCATGACCCCAATCAATGCCATTGCACATCTTCAGGTTCACCCGCTGCCACGCCCTCTAGCAGATGTGTAGTCTTAACATTAGCATGATGGTTAAAAAGCACAGCAGGTCAGACAGCATCCGAGAAGCAGGAAAAACGACGTTTTGGGCAAAGGCCCTTCATCAGAAATGTAGCCCTGATGAAAGGCTTTTGCCGGACACATCAATTTTCCTGCTCCTCGGATGCTGCCCAACCTGCTGTGCTTTTTCAGTGCCACTCTAATCTAAACTCTAGTTTCCAGCATCTACCGTCCTCACTTTTTCCAAGTTCATTTTAACCTTTCTGTGAATCCTCTTGCAAGGATGTCGACCTTGAAGAAGTTCTCCTCCACTCTCCACAAGGATCACATTGAGTCTACGTCTCTCACTGCAACGTCCAGGTCATCAAATCTGCCAATTCCTGATGATTGGCTTTTTTCCCGAAACGTCGATTTTCTTGCTCTTCAGATGCTGCCAGACCTGCTGGGGTTTTTTTCCAGCACCAGTCGGATCTAAACTCTGGTTTCCAGCATCGGCATTTCTCACTTTTGCCCAGAAGTGTAGTATGTCCCTTCACGAATTCAAAGTGGGTCACAACTTGTCCATTCCTGTGATTAACCTGCGTTTCTTGAGGATGATGGGGATTGTTCTAACCTGTCACTGCCTTCTCCCTACATGAGATGCTCACACCGCTTGAGATGCTCACAAGTAGACCTATGCCAGTGTCCAGGTGGAGAGGCCCATACAAAGCGCCGAGCTTGGAGCAGTTAAACTCAGAACTTAAGCAATATATGCAGCAGCAACCTATGATACATGAGACTGTCCATCTGCTGGAAATACAAAGGGAACTGACAGCTGTCAACGAAGAAGGACCTAGTAAGCTCGGGGATTGTGTGGACGTGCGGGTTTTCGAAGATGCTGAAATGAGTTTAGGAGAGAGAGAACTTTCTTAGTGATTAAGGCATCATCTACCGCCATCCAAGTGGAAGGACGACACATATGGTACCACAATAATCATTGTACTAAAGCTCTCTCATCGGCACAAATTAACTCTAACACTGAGGTAAGTGGAGTTAAGGCTGAAAAACATGGACACGGGTAGGGCACACAGGAGGCTAGTACGCCTCCACAGGGTTCTGAACAAGGTACAGTTGAAGTTCTTGGGAATCCTGATCATTCCAGAAATGATACTTATGGAGATGTCGAGAACAGACCTCCTGGCAGCAAGGATGGGGAAGACATGGGGGATGCCCCTGATAACCACCACTCTGATGCCAGGCCTGCATAATCAGACTTGACGACCATTAACTTGGTAGACCTGGACAGCTTATGCCAGAGTTACTTTGCTGCCCTAGCATGGGTACGCACCCGTGACAATCACTGGTGTCAATGGGCAAATTACACGGTCGTAGTAATGGCTAGACAGGACTGCTTCTTGTGTACTAAGTTAACCCCCTCATACTATGTTGTCCATATGCCCTTTAACTTGAGCATCTGTACTGAATGGCGTTAGCAGCACTCCAGCCGACCCCTTTACCCGAATGATTCATCAACTTACAGGCAATCCCCTTGCCCTCTTTTGGTGCCTGCTACTTCAGGCCACTACATTCTATCTGCAGGATGACGTGGGCTGGCAGCAACTCCAACGGTGGTGTTGATATAGAAACCCGTGGTTCATCAATAAGACTAAGTACATGTTTCCCGAGGCTGCTTTTAGGAAACGGTAAGGGTTGAGTTTTGAAAGCTTTAAGTGAAATGGCTCCACACTAGTGGGCTACTTTATAGGTCTTTGTGGGAATACAATTCAAATGGATGTGGACACCACATTTGGGGTTGTTTTAAATTCTCAACGTGTCCCACTGACAGATACTTACTGGCTGGGAGTTAAGAAAGTAGGGTTGCACATGACGCTGCCCATTGACTGGTGTGGCAGCTTTGCCCGTGCAATGCTCTGACACGAGGGTCTTATATCGCCACATGCAGCTTGACGCTACGTTACAGTCGCCAAACTAAGCGACTGTATCTCCCTGATCCGACAATTCAGATTACTAGTATAGGACAGCCAAGAGGTATTCCTAACGGGTTTAAGGCCCGCAATAAGATTGTCCTGGGCTGGGAAGTTCTTATCCCAATCAGAGTGATTAGCAAGAATGCTGAATGGATTAATGACATTTCTGACAAAAAGCAGAGATTTATCAATTATACTGATGATGCCGTTGTGGCCTTCGGAGAACAATTGGATGCTACCACTAAAATGACATGACAAAACAGACAGGCCTTAGATTGGATGCAGGACGAAAAAGGCGGAGTTTGTGAGATGTTTGGGGAACATTGCTGTACCTTTATACCTAAGAGGAGAAAGTGAGGTCTGCAGATGCTGGATCACAAAGTTGAAACTTTATTGCTGGAACAGCACAGCAGGTCAGGCAGCATCCATGGAACAGGAGATTCGACGTTTCGGGCACAGGCCCTAATTGTTGTGCCTTTCCTGAAGAAGGGCCTGTGCCCGAAACGTCGAATCTCCTGTTCCCTGGATGCTGCCTGACCTGCTGTGCTGTTCCAGCAATAAAGTTTCAACTTTATACCTAACCACACTAGCCCTGGATGATCTATGACTAAAGCAATAGAAAGGAAACAATCTAAGAAGGGAGATAAAAAGAAAAACAATGCGGGGTGTGGTCATCAGGCTATTGAATGGCTGAATACTATATTAGGGTCTTGGGGAGCATGGTTTTTCAAGATTGGTCTTATTGTAGGTGCAGTTCTGCTTGTTGTTGCCTTCATCTTTTGTTGTGCTCTACCTTTTATTAAGTCCTTTTTAGTTCGCGTCACTGCACGGCAACTTGTGGTCATTTCAGCTACCCCAGGAAAAGCTTTCTCCTCTGGTGGAACCCCACTGTTCGCTGGTTATGATCTAACAACTGCCGCAGTGCAAGGAATATGTCCACGTTGGGTTGTCGAAGATACTTCTGACGAACGTGGTGCGGGTCCAAGATTGTAAGGGATCTTGGGTCTTTTTTTCCTGTTCCGCTTATTGGAGGGCAGGTTTTTGGAGCAAGGGACCTCAGGAATGGAGGAAGAACCCTTTAAGTTTCAGATTCCCAAAATTATTTTATCCATGTTGGAATCTATATTGCTGGTATTGGGAACAAGAGAGGCTAAACTTAATGTCTTCTTTCCATGGGTGAGACCAGTAGGTCTCAAAGGGGGGAATATGGAAAATAAAGAACATGAAAGCATGGGAAGGGCTAAAGCATGAAGACCTCTGGCATCTGTATTCTGTGGATGGCAGGGGCAGGATGGGATAACCATAGTGGAACATTCTTACACCAATTAGCAGAGTAAGGTTAAGGCTGAAAGGTCACTATGGCAAGATGAGATAACACAAGTAATAAAACACGTTCCTCTGTTAAGTGTTATGACAGGATTGGGACTGTAAATATTTGGGACACGATAATAAAATAGCTAATTAATATTTACTAGAGTGAGCTTGAGACAGGAGACTATTGTAACAGATGGAATAGCTAAATATCTATCAAGATAGGTTAGTAAGCAATTGAAGATCACTGTAGCAGAGTTACCAATAAATATCGAACGGTGACAATAGAATAACATTAAGTAGATTGTACAACTTAAGTGAAAATGGGAACTAACACCACTGGTTTATTATGTACCTAGAGTGATGTCCTTGATTAATACAGTTGGACATGGTCATAAGCTAACAGAAACATGATTAAAAATATCTAAAAATCCACGGAACCTGAGGTCGGTGGGCTTTCGAGAAGCAGCTTTCTCGGTATCACGGTTTTTTGTTTCCAAATAAAAGGCCGACTTCTTGAAGAACTCTTTGCGTCTCCTGGTCGTTCTCTTTATTTTCTCCACAACAGTGTTCGACAAGTTTCCTCTGCTGCTAAGCCACAGACTGCTGAGGAATATTCAGATCACTTTGAATACAGTCTATTCAGCCTCTCCCCATAGCTCAAACCCTCCAACCTTGGCAGCATCCTTGGAAATCTTTTCTGAACCCTTTCAAATATTGTTATCAAACATTTCACTTTCAGTAAGGCGTTGGATAAGATTCTCCACAGTCGGCTCCCACAGAAAATACGGAAGCATGGGATTGAGGGTGATGTAGCAGTTTGGATCATTAGTTGGCTGTAAGAAGACCGAGGGTGGTGGTTGATGGGAATCATTACATTCTGGAGTTCAGCTACTAGTGGTGTACTGCAAGGATCTGTTGTGATGCCCCTGCTGTTGATCACTTTTATAAATGATGTGGATGAGGGTATAGAAGCCTGGGTTAGTACATTTGCGCACACCATTAATGTTGTTGGAGGAGCAGATAGTGCCGAATGATGCTGTAGGTAACAGTGAGACATAGATAAGCTGCAGAGCTGGGCTGATAGGTGACAAGTGGAGGTCAATGCGGAAAACTGAGAGGTGATCCACTTTATAAGGAGTAACAGAAATAGAGAGTACTGAGCTAATGGTAAGATTCTTGGTAGTGTGGATGAGCAGAGAGATCTCAGTGTCCATGTTAGAGCCCTGAAAGTTTCCACCCAGGTTGAAGGGGTGTTAACATGGCAAAGGTTTGTTAGCTTTTATTAATAGTGGGATTGCGTTTTGGAGCCATGAGGTCATGTTGCAGCTGTAATAAAAACTCTGGCGTGGCCACACTTGGAGTACAGCGCACAGTTCTGCTCACTGCATTATAAGAAGAATGTGGAAGCTTTGGAAATGGTGCAGAGGATATTTATCAAGATGTTGCCTGGTACGGAGGTAAGGTCTTATGAAGAAGGCACATGGACTAAATGCTATTTTCCTTAGAGAGAAGAAGGTTAAAAGGTGACTTGACAGAGGCACACAAGATGATCAGAGGAATAAATAGGGCAGACAGTGAGAGTCGTTTTCCTCAGATAGTAATTGCTAGCACAAGGGGGCATAGTTTAAACTGAGGGGTGATACATATAAGCCAGATATCAGAGATAGATTCTTCATTCAGAGAGTAGTAAGGGCATGGAATGCCCTGCCTGCATCAGTAGAGGACTCGCCAATTTTAAGTCTGCTCGATGCAGTATTCCGGTGCAGAACATTCTCTACACCTGAATGGGTATTCTACATCACACTGTCTGACATTAAACTCAGTATTCCCAACTGCAGCCAGCTTTTCCCGGATTTCCTGGTGTCGGCTCTGATCTGCATCATGTGCAAATATTTTACTGAAGACAAAATACTTGTGAATGTCTGGTTCAGTCCATATGTCCCGAAATGGGGAAGACAGGGATGATTTCACAATTTCCCCTGTTCCTGAAACAGTGATCTAGACATGGGCTGTAGATGGTGTAGAGAATGATACAGCCCACTGGCTGGTTATTGTGCTGGATTGTGTTATTCAGCAGAGTTTGGAAAAGCTGAGCTGCGGTGCTGTTTCCGTTGATCTCGGCGGAGTTCAGCAATTTACTTTCTGGGCACCGACTGCCGCTGTTCGGGAAGACAGCGAGGTAATTTCCACCTCGGGAGTTCAGGAAAATGTTCACATCGTAGGTAATGAAAGGATGTTTTGGTCTGCCAGGGTTCAAGTCTACAAGTCTCTAGATCTTTCTGCACTGGGAAGCAGGTAAAGCCACCAGGAAGGAGAAGTGTTGTCTCCCATAATCGGTCGCCTGGTGCCCAGCTGCTTTGCGGAACCTGAAAGAGGTAACGTCAGGGTGTGAGTTAAGGAACAGAGTTTGGGAAATACATACTCTTTGCAGTGTCAGTAGGCACAGTTTGAGGTGAGTTACGTGGAGCAATGCCCATCATATTAAAGAAAACGTGAAACCCTGCAATTCACATTTCAAATTCTTGCATGGGAAGGTCAATGTTGATTTACTTTGTATCCCTGTCCCAGTGTTGTAGTAAATTCTGGGATCAGTGAGATGTTTAAAGAGAGAATCAGGGTAATTGACAGAGAGCAGAACAATGTTATTTATTTTTGTACAAATCCTCCTGTAATGAATCAGAGCATACCACAAGCCTTCTTGATAGCTCGCTCTAAGTTCATTTTAAGTTACTTTGACTGATGCACTACTTGATGCTGCATGATACACGGGATGGTTAGAAATAAATAGAGACGGGGGGAGAGAAAGAGAGAGAGAGAGAGAATGAGAGCTACAGGTACAATCAGTGGGAGCTGGATGTCGGGAGAATCCTGGAAGAATTGTTAACCAGAAAAATGTTTGGAGCATACAGAGACAAACAGAACAAAAGACTTGCAGACTGACAGGAAATGGGAATAATAGCAAAGGAGGCAGACGGAGACAAAGGGAAACTGAGAGGTGAGTGAGATGATTCAGTAAACAGTAATATGTTGCCTGTGTGGGGGATTTGGACTTTCTCTTCAAAGCTCACTCCGATGTATTTCACACTCTCCTTTATTTCAGGGAGAGCGGGTGCTATCGATTTCACTATTCGAGATATGACACCGGGAAATCTGGTAATAGTTTCACTGGAAGTCCCTTCCTCTGGGAGGAATGAGACTCCTGGTTAATGGGTTCAGATTTATTTCCCACAGCTCCAGTGTACTCTCCATACCTGCCGTGTCCTCGCCATTTATTACCAGCCTGCTCCAGTCAACCAGGCTCTGATTTCACCTCAGATTGAGCACAGCGCCCAGCTTACAGAGATGGTCAGGTAAGATCTGCTTCACTGACACTTACTGATGGACAATGCCAGTCAAGGCACGGTTATCCAGTACAGCCGCATCTGACATGGGGATTGTGAGCAGCACCAACAGGAACAGGCAGAGTGTCTGCATTTTGAGATTTGTCAGCACCCTTTAACCCTACTGTAGGGAAAACACAAAAAATCTGAAAAGGATTAAAAAAACAACTTGTTCAATTCATATTACATTGGCAAGAGCGTGAAAGATATGCAGGGACACACATGTCGGCAAACTGAAAATTTCTGTCTATCGTCGGAGGTGGTGCTTGCACAAAAATTAAGCAGAAGTTCTGGTTATCTCCCATGGGTACGATTTGCAGGTGAAGATTGGAGTTTCTTCTAGGAGTTATAGCGTATAGCTAACCCATACCCTTTACACCTGGAAGAGGGGTGGATGGAGGAGATGTGGAGGGACAGCGCTGGACAGTGAGCGATAGGGAGCGCGGGACAGTGAAAGAGAAGGACAGCGCGGGACAGTGAAAGAGAGGGACAGCGCTGGACAGTGAACGAGAGGGAGCGCGGGAGAGTGAGAGAGAGGGACAGATCTGGACACTGAGCGAGACGTGGAGCGGGACAGTGAGCGAGAGGGAGCGTGGGACAGTGAGCGAGAGGGAGCGTGGGACAGAGAAAAAGAGAGAACGTGGGACAGCGAGAATGAGTGCAGGACACCGAGCAAGAGAGTGGACTGAACAGCGGGAGTGAACGCGCGGGAAGATGAGTGAGAGAGAGCGTGGGACAGCAAGTGAGAGAGAAGGCGACAGTGCGAGAGAGAGCGTGACAGAGAGAGACGGGAGAAAGAGAGGGGAGGCAGCGAGAGAGAGGGCAGACAGCGAGAGAGAGGGGAAGACAGCAAGACAGGGGAGACAGTGTAAGAGAGAGAGAGGGAGGGAGGTAGAGATAGAGAAACAGTGAAAAGGACATATAGAAAGAGAGACAGCGGGAGACAGAGCAAGTGCAGGACAGCAAGAGAGAAAAAGAGACTGAAAGCGACAGAGAGAGATGAACAGCTAGAAAGGGAGGATGCGGCCAGCAATAGAGGGAGGGTGGGACATCCAGTGGGAGAGAGAGTTAGAGAGAGAACCAGAGTGAAAGAGAGTCAGTGAGAGAGAGAGAGAGAGAGTGAGGGCGAGAGAGAGAGAGAGGGAGAAAGAGAGACAGCAGGAGAGAAGAACAGACAGTGTGAGTGAGCCAGAGAGAGAGAGATTGAGAGAAAGAGAGCAATAGCTTTGGGGAAGAGACGAGTGAAAGAAAGAGATAGAGAAACAGAGAGTATGAATGAATGAGTGAGTGAGTGAGTGAGGGAGAAAGTGAGACAGAGAAATACACAGAGATAGAGAATGGCAGAGAGCGGGACCTGGAGAAAGACAGTCATAGAGGGAGATACAGTGGGGTACAGGGACCGTCAGTGTAAAAGAGAAAGGTGGGGGCGAGAAAGGGAAAGAGATACAGATAATGAGAGTTTGATAGATGTAGCCAGACAGAAACAGACAGTAAAAGAGAGAAAGAAAGTGAAATGCACAGGGAGAGAGATCAGCAGAGAGGGAGACAGTGAGAGAGAGACACGGATAGAGACAGAGTCAGAGAAGTTAAAAAAACCAGGAAGGAGAGAGAGAAAAAGTGTGAAAGAGAGATAGAGACTGGCAGAGGCAGTGGGAATGTCTGAGAGTCATTGAGAGAGTGAAGGATAGTGTAAGAGAGAGAGAGAGAGAGACAGCAATAGAGACAAAGCTAGGAAATAAAGAAAGTGAGAGACAGCAAGAGAGAGAGACAGCAAGAGAGAGAGACACAGAGAGAGAGAGAGAAAATGAGAGAGAAAAAACAGAGAACAAGGCAGATGGAGAGACAGAGTGATAATGACAGAGACAGGTAAACAGACTGAGTGATATAAAGAGAGAAAGAACAAAAGAGATAGTCAGCGTATGAGAGAGCGAGATAGTGAGAATGACCGAGCAATACTGAGAAGAGAGAGAAGGGGTGAGGGAGATTGTATCAAATGGAGACAGAGAGAGAGGGAGAGAGAGAGAGACAGAAAAGATTCACCAACCTGAACCACCTCTTCTCTGCGCTAATTAATGACTCTGCCCTTGAGTCCGCAATTGATGTCACTGTCCCTGCTGGCCCACTCCTTCTTTTGATTTCGCCAGACATTTACATATTGCAAAACAACGATCACGGCTAGACGAACAACAAACATCCATTCACCTCTTGCGTCAACAGGGATTGAATGCAAAATGCAGAAGATAGTTCGGATTGCAGTTGTATATTCCTTTCCTTCTGAAACACTCGATTTCTATAACCTGGTACCTCCCCCGAAAGAAATACGTTTATTAATCGTCTAAACATTCAGTGGAAATAATCATGTCTGTGTCCGAAGGCAAGTACTGCATTTGTAGAAATAGTTTTTTTGCTGATCTCTCCACTGGAATCATAACCTTCCCTCATAAGATCAGCGATACTGTACACTTTACTCAAAGGCACAATCCAGCTGGCATCTGGCAAGTGGACAACCTGACAGTGAAGCAATGCCTCCCCACTGTTCCTGATAATGCGACAATCTGGTTAGCTACCATTTAAATCAAAGATTTTAATGATTTCATCATTTGTAACAAATTTGAGTTGCAAGCATGAGCAAAAGACTAAAAAAGATCTAATCATGGAATACAGGGGAAGGTAAAGAGTGTTGTTAATTAAAAGAAGAGGTGTACAATGGCGATGGTGGTTGGTGGGGAGCGTTTTCTGGTGCAGTGGTAATGTACTAAGTGTATAAAATATATATAAAGCTGACGTTAAACCCCGGGCCTGGAGACTCAGAACAGTTTCTAATTCAGTAAAGGGAGGGACTAACAAAATAATGCATTGTGAGAGAAAACACCATGAAATTAAACTAGTGAGAGAAACAAATGTGTTTGCAACAGCTTTCTGCAGGTAAAGCAATATGTGATTAGGAAAGTCAAATATGTGCCCTCGATTGGCAGCAGAAGAAAAGCTGCAATTGTGACAAAGTAAATAACAAAGAAATAAAGATGATTTTTTGGTCTTTTTCACAGAGACAAAATATCACTAAGTTTCTCAACAACACACCAGACACAATACCTTCGTCAAAATGAGGAGATAGACGAACTGGTCATTCATGAACAGAAGTAGAACATAGAACATAGAAAAGTACAGCACAGAACAGACCCTTGAGCCCACGATGTTGTGCTGAGTATTAATCCTAATCTAAAACAAAATAACCTAACCTACACACCCTTCAATTCACTGCTGTCCATGTGCATATCCAGCAGTCACCTAAATGTCCCTAATGACGCTGCTTTCACCACCACCGCTGGCAACGCATTCCATGCATTCACAACTCTCTGCATAAAGAACCTACCTCTGACATCTCCTTTATACTTTCCTCCTAACACCTTAAAACTATGACCCCTCGTACCAGTCAATCCTGCCTAGGGAATAGTCTCTGGCTATCGACTCTATCCATGCCTCTCCTTATCTTGTATATCTCAATTAGCTCACCTCTCCGCCTCCTCCACTCCAGGGAGAAAAATCCGAGCTTAGTCAATCTCTCTTCGGAAGACAAGCCCTCCAGTCCAGGTACCATCTTGGTAAACCTTCTTTGTACCCTCGCCAAAGCCTCTGCATCTTTCCTATAATAGTGTGACCAGAACTGGAAACAATATTCCACGTGTGGTCTCACCAGGGTTTTGTAGAACTGCAGCAAAACTTCGCGGCTTTTAAAGTCGATTCCCATTAATGAAAACCAAAACACCATATGTTTTCTTAACACCCCTATCCACTTAGGTGGCAACTTTGAGGGATTTACCCACTTGAACACCAAGATCCCTCTGTTCCTCCACACTGCCAAGAATCCTGTCTTTAATCCTATATTCAGCATAAAGTTCTACCTTCCAAAATGCATCACTTCGCATTTATCTAGGTTGAACTCCATCTGCCATTTCTTAACCCAGCTCTGCATCCCGTCAATGTCGTGCTGCAGCCTGCAACAGTTCTCGATACTATCAACGGAACCTCCAACCTTTGTGTCATTGGCAAATGTACTAACCCACCTCTCAACCTCCTCATACAGGTCATTTATAAAAACTACAAAGAGCAGAGGCCAAGAACAGAGCCCTGGGGGAGCCCACTCACCACTGATCTCCAGGAAGCATATCTTCCATCCACAAAAAACTCTCTACCTTCTGTCAGCCAACCAATTCTGAATCCAGAGAGCCAAATCTCCCTGTATCCCATAGCTCCTGACTTTATGAATGAGCCTACCGTGGGGAACCATATCAAATGCCTTGTAGTACTGGAGAAAATATTATAATCATGGAATTCAGAAGATCAGCATCTGTGAATCGGCAGATTATTGGTTGGCGTGATGGTGCATAATCTTACATATGTTGCTGGTTATCTTTCCCAATTCTAGAAGCATTGGAATCATTCCTGCAGATTCTATGATGTTGGCATGGCATCAACCCCAGTGAAATATCAGAATGAATTGAAAACGATGATGTAATTGGACGCTTAAAAATAAAATGGTCTGATTGGATGGAGTCAACACAAATTTATCAAGACAAACATTGTTTCACAAGCTCGATAGTGCTCCGTCTTTGGAAGAATTAACTGGCAGAATGCAGACAATGTAAATAGTGAGGGTTTGGTATCCAATATGACAGAGAGCATGGAACTATGGGTAACAATCTGGTTAGCATTCAGCATAGTTTAATGGCCAGCAAACAAATAATAGGAATACGTAGGCCATTCTCGGGTTAGCTTGTTGTGACCAGAATGTTTCCAAAAGGACCAGCCTTTTCACACCAACCATCCCCAATCAGCATGCATGGTTCGAATTTTGTGACCAAATGTACGATTTACGAGTTAGCTGATGATGTAAAGTGAGAATGCAAGTTTCAAGGTGAGCATAAAAAGCCAATAAATGATTAATACAACCTAAGTGTGGAGGAATAAAAGTGTGGAAAATGCAAACCAGTAAAGATATTACAGTATAGTGCCAGAAAATAATGTTGTGGTGTTTCAGTGAAGATCTCATTCATGGTGGGGTGGGGGGGGGGGGGGGGGCGGAGGAGGAAGACAGAACGAAATAATGTATTCCTGCTTCTAATTCCTACCTTTTCGGTGTCGGTGCAGTTATCCAGCAAGATTATCCCCACAGCTCATCATGAGCTGAGCACGTTGCATCTCACTTCAAGTAAAAGATTCTTGTGGTGCCTTTTCCGTCAATGCGTCCGGCATGGACAGCCCTGTATTGTAGAATCAGACATGGTTAAAACTGAGGCAAATACTAGGAAAGGGTGAACATCATTTTGTGTCTCATTGATTTTACTGTATGATTATTTCACTAACAACTGATTAATTCAGACACAGTCATTGTATGCCATTGTAATACAATAATAAACACGAGAGAGCTTTCACAGAATAGTATGAATTGAAAACTAGGATTCCAATTTCGAAAAAAATACAGAAATCAACAGAAATGTGGAAGCAACGATCTGGTCAAATTGGAAATTTTGGTCTTGAAGCAATGTTTCCGTGGGTTAGTCTCTAAGAATAAGTACTTATTGAAATTCATATGTCATTGGGCTAATTGGGAAGCATTCCACCAATCAAATTTATGAGGGTCCTCTGCAGTTTTGACATTGAAAGCCCATTTCCAATAAATTTGCATTCCTATTGCCCTGCAAATTTATATTCCACAAGTACCCAAAAAATTAAGTTTTGAAGTCAAAGCAGGATATGATTCTGCTCTGTAAATAAGATGCTTCTGGCGAGAAAAGGTACCCGAGAGATTTGACTTTAACATTTAACAGTGTAAGGTTACACAGGGCCAGAGAAAGTACAATGGATGTCCCTGGATGAACAATTACATACACACGGAGAAAAAAATTACAAGTTGGGGTGTGAGAGCTTCTGCATCAGGGGGTCGTTAACATTTCACATGGTGGATTCAAAAAACCAAGCAAAAACAAAACACATTTTGCGGACATCATTCTATGCACAAATACCATATACATTTGAATAATAGTTGAACATTTTTGACTAGTTTTTAAGGTTAAATCTATGTTGTTCCGACTTTTGAGGGGCTGAAATCCATGTCCATGAAACTTCAAACCATATCATGAGCAAGAAGACTGATATCTCTGCGGAGTTCCTCAGGTTGTCCTAAACCCAGCCAGCTTCAGCTGCTTCATGAATGAACCTCCCTTAAAAGCAGGGATGTCCAACGACGATATCACAATGCCCAGCATCATTCCGGATTCCTCAAATCCTGAAGCTGCCCATGTTCGTTTGCAAAAAGATCTGGACAATATCCTGACTTAGATTTAAAAGTCATTTTTAAGATTTACACCAAATAAATATCAGGCAAAATTATCTCCATTATGAAGCAATTTAACCATTGTCCCTTGATATCCAATGGTTTTACCGTCACTAACACCCTCACTCTCAATATCCCCAATAACCATTCACCAGAAACTCAACATGATTTGGAAGCTGGGAAACTTGGGGAACTAAATAGTGATGTCTTGAAAGCAATCCATATTACAGAGGAGGTGGTGCTGCAGATCTTAACATTAATAAAGGTAGATATATCCTCAGTACATGATCAGGAATCCAGAATACTGTAGAATATTTATTTCCCACCTTTTATTCATGTTAACCTAGTCTCCCTGGTGATCAGATCCAAGTCATCCACACATGTCAATCTGTCTTATTGCAGATGCTTTGCACATTCAAGAAGAGAAAGTATAATTTACATTTTTATTAAACGTTAAACTTGTCCCTTCCTGCTCCTTTCTGCTTATCATCAGTCACATGATCATGTTATTCCAATGTTTCAATCTTTCTCTGTTTTTGGAAATATCCACCTACCTGACCCCTGCTCCTGCCTCACCTCTGTCAGTTTAAACTGCTATCCATAATCATATTCATATGATTGACCAGGACACTGGTCCCAGCACTGTTCTCGTGGAATCCATCACAATGGGATATATCGCTTTTCCTGAATACTGATGCCAGTCCCCCATGAATAAAAAACGCTTTTTCTGACAGTGTTGTTTGATTCTGAAATCTGCTGGCATGCTTTTGGGATCGACCTGTATCCCTGCATGTGGAATACATCACTGCTGCTGCCTCTGTCTGTCACTTTCTGTTGCAGCTGCTCTGAGATCCTGGGCCCACAGAATTCTCTGCTCTCAAGTAAAGAGCAGAAAGATGATGTTGCACAGGCCAGGATTGGAGACTGCGATTTTCTAGATCTTCGTGAGACTCAGTACCATTCCATATTTTTAATCCTCTCAACATCAGTTTAATTTATGAATCTGTCTATTTCTGTGTCTCCGGTAGTTGCTTGGAATTCCTGACTTAGCAGAATTCCCAACTCCTGTCTCGTCCAACACCACATGGAAAACAATCAACCAGCCAGATGGATGGAGAGTGAGACCTACAGCCTTCAATAAATCCTGCAGGTAATTTCACTTGTGTTGTACAAAGCGGAGATGAATTAGACGGTTCAAAGTTGGAGGCCCACAAATGTGAAATAGCTAGAGGGTTTATGTGGGAGCACAAAGGCTCCATTGTCATCCTGCCAAGAGAGGCCTGTTTTCACCACTGTTTTACTGAGATTCACGATGATAGCACAGGCCACAGCTGATGACTGGGATTTTCACATGATGTTTTAATGAAGCTCAATTTAAGAGTTGAAAGCAGGCCTCTTAGGAGAGGCTGATAAAAATGTCTGATATCTTTTCATTCTATTCTGTTTTCTGTCTTCAACACAGTATTTATGTCACGTCTTATGATCCTGTGTGTTTCATCTTTCAAACTTTTATAACAGTCCCAATCTCTGTAACCTCCTCCAGCCGTGACTGCTCTCCCTATCTCTGCGACGTGCTCCAGTATCTAAAACATGCCCGATCTTAGCAATCTCATCCTCCAGTCATTGCAGTAGTCTCCAATTGCCTCCAATCTCTGCAAAATCCTACGACCTTCCTCGTGTGTGCAGAGAGTAATACAGTCTCTTCAGTTTGGCTCTTCAGTCCAAACTGGGCCATGCTGACTATGACGCCCACAAAGCTCATTTGAAGTGCCCAAATTTCTCCATATCCCCCTCAACCCTTCCCATCCACGTTCCTTAAAAATGCTTTTTACAAAAATATTGCTATTGTACCCACCTCAACCACGTCCTCTGGCAGCCTCGTCCATATACGCACCACTCTCTGCATGACAACGTTACCCCAAAGGTCCTTCTTATATCTTTCAGCTCTCACCCTAAACCAATGCCCTATGGTTTTCAGTTCGCCATCCCTGGGAAAACAACTCATATGCATTCATCCTATCAATGCCTTTCATGATTTTATAGACCTCCATCAGGTCACCCCTCATTCTCTGACATTCCAAGGAATAAAGTCCTATACTGGCCAAACTCTCCCTTTCACTGAGGGCTAATTGTCTTGGCAACATCCTCAGATCTTCTTTGCACTCTTACCAGTCTTCCAAGTCATCAGTACAAATAACAAACGTCAAGCATCCCAGCGCTGAACAATGTGGTACACTGCTGGTCGGAGGCTTTGGGTTACTAAGACAACGCTCCATCAACACCCTTTGCCCCGTATTTGTAAGCCAAGTTTTAATCCAGTTTGCCAACTTGTTTTGGATCCCTGGGCCCTTTCGTGTTGTACCAGCTTTCCACGTGGGACCTTGTCAAATGTCTTTCTTATGTCCATGTAAACCACATCAACTGCGCGACCCTAATCAATATATTGAGACATGTTTTGAAAAACTCAAATAAGTTAATCTTCCTCCAGTCCTGTAATCCCTCTTTTATTAATTTGCCTCAATCCGACTCCCCTCCCTGCTTCAGTAAATTGTATAATTCCGAAAATACTTCTCTTCGATGTAATCTTATCTTCCTGCAATGCTCCGTACGACTGTAAACACTCCCAATCCCGAGGAACCTTTGTGACTTGAACATTTTTCATTCATTACAGAATTCCCCATTCACTGTTGCCTACTCCAGCCTCTAACCCTGTCCCTGCCTCTGCAAGCCCATCTCGGATGTACAAACCTCCCTTTGGCTGCAACCTTCCCCATAGTCCCTACAGAATTCTCGATCTGAATAATGTTTTCATATCATGACAACCCTCTTGATCGCTGTAAACTCTTCCCATCACTACAGCACTGATTAACTCTGTAACTTCTTCCCAACTCCACAAACTTTGCTCTGTCTGTAACCTCCTCTAGTCCATACACACGTCCTATCTCTGGAAGCTTCTTCAGTATCTCAAATATTCTGTTTCAGAACAACATTCTCAAGTCGATACATTCATTTCCATCTCTGTAAACATCTCTTCCCATCACAAACTTCCCTATCCGTGCATTCACCTTCTGTTCCTACCAACTTCCCATTTACTGGTGGTGTGCCACAAGTATCTGTTTTGGGACCATTGCTGTTTGTCACTTTTATAAATAACTTGGACGCAGGCATCGGTGGATGGGTTAGTAAGTTTGCAGATGACACTGAAGTCAGTGGAGTGGTGGACAGTGTGGAAGAATGTTGCAGTTTCAGGGGGACTTGGATATGATGCCGAAGTGGGCTTAGGAGTTGGAAATGCAGTTCAATGCAGTTAATTCCGGGAAAGTTCAATGCCGGGGTGGTGAGGGGAGAGAGAGCGAGGGGGCAGGGTTGGGGGAGAGACAGAGATAGAGAGACGGCAAGCGCGTGAGAGAAACAGTGAAAGAGAGCAAGACAGTGATAGAGCGAGCCAGAATGTGTGTTGTGAGAGAGAAAGAGAGAAAAACGGTGAGAGAGGGATAGAGGAATAGCAATAGATGGTAAAAAGAAATGAAAGAAAGAGAAATACTCAGACAGAGAGAGAGAGAATGGCAAAGGCAGAGACCGAGAGAGATAGAGTGGGAGAGGGAGGGACAGTGAAAGCGAAAGGTGCAGAAGAGAGAGGGAAACAGATACAGATAGTGAGCGATAGATAGAAAGAGCTAGTCAAAGAGAAAGAGCCAGTAAAAGAGAAATAAAGGGAGATACATAGAAAGTGTGATAGAGAGACAGTGAGAGAGGGATACTGAGTGAGACAGAGTCAGAGTGGGTAAAAATGCAGGAAGGAGGGATGATAAAGTGAGAAAGAGAGACTGGCAGAGTCAGTGAGAGAGAGAAAAAGGCTGTGTGAGAGAAGCAGTATTTGAGAGAAAGACAGAAAGCTAGGAGAGAAAGACAGTGAGAGAGAGCAAGATAGAGAAAGAGACACAGAGAGAGTGTGAAAGTGAGAGAGAAACACACAGAGAACAAGGCAGAGAGAGAGAGAGACAGACAGACAGAGTGATGATGAAAGAGACAGACAGACAGTGAGTGATATAAAAAGTGACAGAACAACACAGAGTCAGAGTGTGAGACAGCGAGTTAGTGAGAATGGCAGAGCAATACAAAGAAAGAGCGAAAAGGGTTGAGGGCCATTGTATCAAATAGAGACACGCGCAGAGAGAGAAAAGTTTTACCACCTCTTCTCTGAACTAATTACCGTCACTGCCCTTGAGTCCACAATTGATGGCACTGTCCCTGTTGGCCCACTCCTTCTTTTGATTTGGCCAGTCACTTATATATTGCAAAACAACCATCTCGGCCAGACGAACAACAAACATCCCGCCACCTCTTGCATCAACAGGGATCGAACGCAAAAGGCAGAAAGTGGTTTCAAACACATGTTTATATCTCTCACTAGTTACTTGTTACTTTGTCTCTCAATGCATTATTTTGTTAGTCCCTGCTTTATGGAATTAGAAAATGTTCCGAGTCCCCAGGCCCGGGGTTTAACGTCAGCTTTATATATATTTTATACATTTAGCACATTACCACTCCACCACAAAACGCTCCCCACAACCCGCCATCAGCTTTGTACACCTCTTCCTTTTATTGACAGCACTCTTTACCTTCCCCTGTATTCCACGACTGCATCTCTTTCAGACTTTTGCTCACTATTGGAATTCAAATTTGTTACAAACAATGAAATCTTGAAAATTTGCGATTTAAATGGAGGCTAACCAGTCTCCAGCATATACAGACTGTCGCATTATCAGGGGCGGGGGGAGGTAATGCTTCACTGTCAATTGTCCGCTTGCCAGATGTCAGCTGGGCTGTGCCTTTGAGTAAAGTGCACAGTATCGCTGATCTGATGAGGGAAGGTTATGCTCCAGTGGAGAGATCAACATAAAAGTATTTCTGCAGATGAAGTACTTGCCTTCTGACAAGTACTTATACAGAGGCATCTTATTTCCATTGAATGTTTGAACAATGAACAAATGTATTGCTTTAGTGCGGTCTGGAACCAGTCACCAGGATTTAGACATCAAATGGGTCAGAAGGAAAGGAATATACAACTGCAATCTAAATTATCTTTTGCACTTGGCGTTCAAACCTGTTGACACAAGAGCTAGCTGGATGTTTGTGGTTCGCCTGGCCAAGGTCATTGTTTTGCAATATATAAATGTCTGGCGAAATCAAAAGAAGGATTGGGCCAACAGGGACAGTGATATCGATTGAGGGCTCAAGGGCAGAGTCGGTAATTAATTCAGAGAAGAGGTGGTTCAGGTTAGTGAAACTTTTCTGTCTCTAGCTCTCTGCCTGTCTCCATTTGATACAATCTCCCTCACCCCTTCTCTCTCTTTCTGTGTTGCTCTACCACTCTCACTATCTCGCTCTCACTCTCTCTTGTTCTTTCACTCTTTATATCACTCACTGCATGTCTGTCTCTGTAATCATCACTCTGTCTGTCTGTCTCTCTGTCTGCCTTGCTCTCTGTGACTTTTCTCTCTCACTTTCACTCTCTCGCTCACACTGTGTCTCTTTCTCTATCTTGTTGTCTCTCACTGTCTTTCTCTCCTAGATCTCTGTCTCTCTAATAGTGTCTCTCTCATACTGTCTTTCTCTCTCTCTCTAACTGACTCTGCCAGTCTCTCACTCCTTCTGCTTTTTTTTAACCTGCTCTGACTCTTTCTCGCTCAGTGTTTCTCTCTCTCTGTTTCACTGACTCTCTATCAATCTCTATGTATCTCTCTTTCTTTCTCTCTTTCACGCTCATTGTCTCTGACTACATCTTTCAATTCATATCTCACTATCTGTATCTCTTTCACTCTCTCAACCCCCCCACCTTTGTCTTTCAATGTCCCTCCCTCTCCCACTTTCCCTCCCTTTCCCACTGTCTCTCTCCAGGTCTATGCTTTTGCCATTCTTTCTCACTCTGTCTTTCTCTGTCACACTTTCTCTCTCACTTACTCATTGATTCTCTCTTTCTTTCTATCTTTCTCTGAGTCTTTCTCTTTCTTTCATTTCTCTCTCCCTCTATTACTGTTCCTCTCTCAGTCTCACTCACACTGTCTTGCTCTCTTTCGCTGTTTCTCTCATGCTCGCGATCTGTCTCTCTCTCTCTCTCTCTCGCCCCCCACCCCGCCCCCTTAAGCTCTCTTCCCTCACCACCCCGGCATTGAACTACCTCGGAATTATCTGCATTGAACTGTATTTTCCAACTCCTAAGCCCACTTCGGCAGTTTATCCAAGTCCCCCTGCAACATTCTTCCACACTGTCCACCACTCCACTGACTTTAGTGTCATCTGCAAACTTACTAACCCATCCACCTTTGCCTGCGTCCAAGTCATTTATAAAATTGGCAAACAGCAGTGGTCCCAAAACAGATTCTTGTGGCACACCACTGGTAACTGGGAAGTTTGTAGGAACAGAAGGTGAATGCACGGATAGGGAAGTTTGTGAAGGGAAGAGATGTTTACAGAGATGGAAATGAATGTATCGACTTGAGAATGTTGTTCTGAAACAGAATATTTGAGATACTGAAGAAGCTTCCAGAGATAGGATGTGTGTATGGACTAGGGGAGGTTACAGACACAGCAAAGTTTGTAGAGTTGGGAAGAGGTTACAAGAGATAATCAGTGCTGTCGTGATGGGAAGTTTACAGTGATCAAGAGAGTTGTCGAGGCATGACACCATTATTCAGATAGACAGCTTTGTAGGGACTGAGGGGAAGGTGGCAGCCAAAGGGAGGTTTGTACAAGTTAGATGCGGTTTAGAGAGACAGGGACAGTTTTAGAGCCTGGTGCAGTTAACAGTGAATGGGGAAATATGGAATGAATGACATATGTTCGAGTCATAAAGGTTTCTCAGGATGGTAAGAGTTTACAGTCATATGGAGCATTGCAAGAACAGAGGTTCATATCGACGAGAAGTATTTTAGGAATTATACAATTTACTGAGGCAGGGAGTGTAGTTGGAAGGAGGCAAAGTGAAAAAGATGGATGACAGGACTGGAGGAAGATTAATTTAATTCAGTTTTTGAAAACATATCGCAACATATTGATTAGGGTAGTGCAGTTGATGTGGTTGACATGAACTTAAGTCAGGCATTTGACAAGGTCCCACATGGAAAGCTGGTACAAAATATTAAGGGCCCAGGGATCCAAAACAAGTTGGCAAACTGGGTTCGAACTTGGCTCACAAATATGAGACAAAGGATGTTGGTGCAGCGTTGTCTTAGTAACGCAGTCTCTGACCAGCATTGTGCCACATTGTTCAGAGATGGGATGCTTGCTACTTGCTGTTTATATGAATGACTTGGAAGACTGGTAAGAATGCAAAGAAGGTTTGAGGATGGTGTCAGGACAGGTAGACCTGATGTATAGGGAGAGATTGGTAAGTATAGGACTTTATCCCTTGGAAATTCAGAGAATGAGGGGTGACCTTACTGAGGTGTATAAAATCATGAGGGGTACAGATAGGATGAATGCATATAGTTGTTTTCCAAGGGATGGGGAACTGAAAG
Source organism: Chiloscyllium plagiosum (assembly GCF_037043375.1). Lineage (NCBI taxonomy): Eukaryota > Metazoa > Chordata > Chondrichthyes > Orectolobiformes > Hemiscylliidae > Chiloscyllium > Chiloscyllium plagiosum. The sequence continues at coordinate 10,970,155 of NW_028270190.1, forward strand.
CTAGAGGGCATTGGTTTAAGGTGGGAGGGGAAGGTTTTCGATGAACCTGAGGGGTAACTTTGTCACACAGACAGCGATGCGTATATGGACTGGGCTGCCAGAGGCAATGGTTGAGGCGGGTACCACAGTAATATTTTTGGAAAACATATTTTTATACGTGCATGGAATGGGAAGAGTTGAGAGGGATACGGAAGAATTGTGGGCACTTAGAATAAGCTTTGAGCGCGTCATAGTCAGCATGGCCTATTTTAGACTGAAGGGCCTGTTTCCACGCTAGATGACTCTCTGACTCTGTGTGAATGCAGAAGGTGGAATTAGCAAATTTGCAGAAGACACAAAAATCGGTGATGCTGTTGATAGTGAGGAGGTTCGTTCCAGTCTGATACTGGTCAGTTGGTAAATTGGGCAGGGCACTGGCAAATGGAAATTAAGGACATACACAATGAATGCTCAATTCCTGTGGAGTACTAAAAGGTTGTGGCGTCGAAGTCTACAGATCCATGAAGCGGGTCAGTGCTGGAAGACAGTTTGACAAATCTGGCGTCTGGGAGGCTTGTCTTCATTATCAAGTGTCGATAGTGTGGTGCTGGAAAAGCACATCAGGTCAGAAAACATCCGAGGAGCAGGAGAGTCGACGTTTCGAGCATGAGCACTATGTCAGAAATGAATGAGTAAGGAAGTTTTCTTCAAAAATTGGTGAGACAACATCGGGAGTACTGTGCCCAGATCTGTTTGCCTCACTGTCAGAAAATCATGATTGTATTGGAGAGAGTGAAAAAGAGATTCATTGGGATGTGACCTTTGATGAAAGGTTTCAGTTATGAGGGGTGACTGACAGGCTGAGATTCTTTTGCTGGCGTAGAGGAGGCTGAGAGAGGGATCTGATTGATGTTTCCAAACCTATGAGACATACAGACAGAGTAGATCACGAGAATCTCTTCCCCATTGCATACGGTCATACACAAGAAGGCATAAGATTAAGGTGAGGAGCAGGTGAGTTGGAGGAATTTTGAGAAGTACTTTTTTCACTCAGAGGATAGTAGATAGATGGAACGTGTTGCCTGAGAGGGTGGTGAAGGCAGACACGCTTACAGCATTAAAGAAGCATCTGGATGCGTAATTAAAATGCCAGAATTAAGCAGCTTATGCACCAAGTGCAGGAAATGAGGTAAGTGTAGTTTGCTGCTGATTGTCTGCAGATACATCATGGGTTGAAGGACCTGTTTCTATGCAGTATGGCAATTAGATACAACGGTACAGACTGGATAAGGTTACAGAGTTCACAAAGGTTGCCGGAACAGGAGGAGGAAGCAGACATAGTATGTAGCGTAGAAAGAGGTTTATAAATTAGTGTTTATTGGAAGGAAGGAAGAAGGTTACAACAATACGAAGGTTGCAGGCGATTACAGAGACAGGGATGGTTGTCAAGACTGGATGAGGTTCATGACATGGAGGGCTGTAGACAATGGAGGACTGAAGGAGGTGACAAATAGACAGCTGTAGGGACTGGAGGTGATTACAGCAATTAAGAGAACGTTCCAGGAACATGGATAGTTTTTGAGGCTGCAGGAGATTACAGCGTGAGGAAGGCTAGTCATGATGGAGGAACTAGAAATAGGGAACACTATAGCAACGGGAGGAGGTGAAAGATAGAGAACATTGTAGAGACTGAATGAGGTGACAGGCATGGGGAGGGTCAAAGTCGTTTCAGGAGGTCACATGAATAGTGAATGTAGTACAGACTGGAACAAGTTACACATGGAGGGAAGGATGTTTGTGTTTTAAGAACTTTCAGCAGTTCGGGAGGTTTGTATTAATGGTAGGAGATTACAGAAGTGGTGAGTTGCTGTAGGATGGGAGGAAGGCGTGTTTCAGAGACTGGAGGAGGGTGCTCAGATGAGGAGGGTTATCGGAGGTTGCAGAGACTGGAGGAGATGGGGAAGATAGTTACTATTGCATTGACTGGAAGATGAGATTGCTGATATAGGGCACGTTTTAGAGACTGGTGCAAGGGACAGAGATTGGGAGAGTAGTCGGGTTTGGAGGAGGTGACAGAGATTGGGGCTGTTCTCGAAGTTTGAAAAATGAAACACACAGGATTATAAGACATGACATAAATACCGGGTTGAAGACAGAGAACAGAATAGAATAAAAAGATAGCAAACTTTATTACCAGCCTCTCCTAAGAGGCCTGCTTTCACCTGTTGAACGTAGCTTCATTAAAACAGCCTGTGAACATCCCAGTCATCAATTGTAGCATGTGCTGTCTTAGTGCATCTCAGTAAAGCAGTGGTGAAAGCAGGCCTCTCTTGACAGGATGACAGTGGAGCCTTTGTGCTCCAACTTCAGCCCTCTAGCAGTGTCACATTTGTGGGCCTACAGCTTTGAGCCCTCTAATTCATCTCCACTTTATCCAACACAAGTGAAGTTACCTGTAGAATTTATTGAAGGCTGCAGATCTTACTCTCCTTCATCTTTCTGGCAGGTTGATTGCCTTTAATGTGGTGTTGGGTGAGACAAGAGTTGGAAATTCTGCTAAGTCAGGAATTCCGAGCAGCTACAGGAGACGCAGAAATAGACAGATTCAGAAGTTAAACTGAGGTTGTGAGGATTACACTGATAATAAAATGGTACTGAGTTTCATGGAGATCCGGAAAATCCCAATCTCCATTCCTGGCCTGTGCTGCATCATCTTTCTGCTCTTCTCTCAAGAGTGGAAAATTATGCGGGCCCAGGATCTCACAGCAGCTGCAATAGAAATTGGCAGACTGAGGCAGTAGCTCAGATTAGAGTGGTGGTGGAAAAGCACAGCAGGTCAGGCAGCATCCCAGGAGCAGGAGCACATGCCCGAAATGTCGGTTTTCCTGCTCCTCGGATGCTGCCTGACCTCCTGTACTTTTCCCGCACCACCATAATTTTGACTCTCATCTCCAGCACGCAGCAGCTGCACCCACACAGTGATGGATACCACATGCAGAATTGCTGAGTGATCCCAAAAGCTTGAAGGAAGATTTCGGAATCAACAAAACTGTCAGAAGTGGTTTTGATTCATAGGGAGGTCTGGGATCAGGATTCAGGAAAAGCGAGATATCCCATTGTGATGGATTCCACGAGAACAGTGCTGGGAGCAGTGTCCTGGCCAATCATATGAATACGATTATGGATAGCGATGTAAACTGACAGAGGTGACACAGGAGCAGGGTGTCAGGTCAGTGGATATTTCCGAAAACAAAGAGAAAGATTCAAATATGGGAATAACATGATCATGTGGCTGAAGCTAAGCAGAAAGGAACGGGAAGTACAAGTTAAACTTTTGATAAGAGTAAAAATTATACTTTCTCTACTTGAATGTGCAAAGTATCTGCAATAAGACAGCTGGACATGAGTGAATGACTGATCTGATCACCAGGGAGAATTGATTAACGTGAACAAAAGGTGGGACATAAATATTCTGGAGTATTCATTTTGCAAACAGATAGGTAGAATGGGAATACAGCTAGGAGGATTATTTTATTTAGAAATAACAAAAGCAAGACTGACATATTATTTATCTTCAGGTTATGAAATAAAGCCAGTAGAAAAGCAATTTGGAAGGGCGATGCGCCAGGAATTGCAAAGGGAAGAACAGTTTAGCGCCTGCCTAATAGCACTGCATTAAACAGAAACTTATTGGATTTGTTAAAAGACAAGGAAGCGATTGTGGGGCACTTCAAAATTCATGTAGTCTGGGTCAGTCACATTGGCAGAGTGATCCCGAAGTGGAGTTTGTAGAATGTTTTTGTCAGTGTTTCTTGGTACAAAACCTTGTTCACTGACTGGGGATGTACCTGTTTCAGATCCAGCATTGCGTAATGAAGCTGAGGAAATGAGTCATGTCACAGTAAGAAATCCTCCAGGAAATTGGGAATAAGATGGAATTCAGAGGGATGACGAAGTTGTAAATTGATCTCCATAAAGGACAAACAATTACTGGGAACCAGAAGCAGATTTGCATGAGTTGAATCTGAGAGGGAGCATTGCCTGAGATAAACAGGGAAACAGTGAATTGTCTGACTGCAAATGATCAGGGATAAACATGGGAAGGAACAGCCTCAAATACACAACAAAAAGGCATATTCTTTAGCTCTGGGCCCTCTCACCATCTGTTCCCCTCAGGTCTACACCACAAACCCCAGCATTTTCCAGCATTTCCTTCCAGTTCTGAATAAGAGTTAGATCAGACTCCAGACATTAACTGTTTCTCTCTCCACACAACCTGCCTCAGCAACTCAGTTCCCGCAGCACACTCTGGGTGGACTACATTACCCATGCTCCTCTGGTAGACTGCGCCTGCGCAATAAGGGCTGGTGAGCTTGGTGTCGTGGAGGATCGGGCCGCGGAGCCTATTGGGAATTGTAGTTCTGACGGGCGCACACGCATCTTGCGGCGGTTGGTGGCCAACGGCGGGGAGTTCGAATGTGTGCGCGCGGGATTCCCCCCGAGCCCCGGTGACGTGGAGCGCGCTCCTGCAGATAGCCTGTGTGGAGGGGTGGGGGTTATAGACCCAGAGACCTCCTCCAATCAACAGCCTCCCTCCCAAACCTGGGTGTATGGGAGAACAGGGGAATGGCACAGATATTACATCAATGTTTTCTCTAATTTCTGGGAGGAATATAAAAAGAAAATTACTAATTACTGGAATCAAAGATCCTCAGAATTATAGACGAATAAGCCTAACGTCTTTGGTGGGTGAATTACTTGAAAGGATTGTGAGGCATAAGATGTATATGCATTTGAAAAGATAGGGTTTGATTAGGAACAGTCAGCATGGCTTTGTGGATGGGAGATCATGCCTCACAAATTTGTTAGAGCTCTTTGATGAAGTGACCAGCAAAGTTGAGAAGGGCAGCGTGGCAGACGTCGTCTGGATGGAGTTTGTGGAACGTTTTTGTCAGTGTTTGTTGGAACAACAACATTGGTCACTGACTGGGGATGTACCTGTTTCAGATCCAGCATTGCATCATGACGCTGAGTAAATGAGTCATGCCACAGTAAGAGATCCTCCAGGAAATTGGGAATAAAATGGAATTCAAAAGGATGAAGTAGTTTTGAAGTGATCCCCACAAAGGACAAACAATAACTAGGAAACAGAAATAGAGCCTTACGGCCTTTGATAAGGTTGCACATGGTAGGCTGTTCTGGAAGGTTGGATCTCATGGAATCCCAGGCAAGCTGGCAAATTGGATACATAATTGCCTTGACAGTCGGAAGCAGAGGGTAATAGTCAAAGGATACTCGTCTGATTGCAGGCCTGTGACTATTGGAGTCCCTCAGGTGTGGTTGCTAGTCCCATTGCTATTTGTTATCTATATCAGTGATTTGGATGAGACTGTACAAGGCATGAATAATCAGATTTGCTGATGACACTGAAATAGGGTGGTATCGGATACAGTAAGGAAGATTATAGAAAATACAACTGGACCTTGATCAGCTGGGGAAGGGAGCAGACAAATGGCAAATAGAGTTTAATATACATAATTAAATCCCCAGGGCCCAATCAGGTATAAAATGTGTTGCTGGAAAAGCGCAGCAGGTCAGGCAACATCCAAGGAGAAGGAGAATCGATGTTTCAGGCATAAGCCCTTCCTCAGGAAGGCTTATGCCGGAAACGTCGATTCTCCTGCTCCTTGGATGCTGCCTGACCTGTTGCGCTTTTCCAGCAACACATTTTTCAGCTCTGATCTCCAGCATCTGCAGTCCTCACTTTCTCCTGCCTGTGCATGTCCCCAGCAGGAAGCATTGAGGCAGAGATATCCTGAAGAAACCACACCGTGAGGCCGGGCCCCTGTGTGTCGTGACCCTCTGACCGCACAATGAGAGATGGCCGTCCCTTAGCTCGAGTGGAGACTGGGAAATGGTCAATAGAATTTCAACCTTGAGCACAGCCGGTTGAAGGATGTGCGGGTGGGGTTCAAAATCAACCAAAATGTTCATGTGATGACCGCAGTGATGCTTATAACTTCCAAGATTGACACGGTCCCCCTCAGTCTGGATCGGAGTGAGTTCAAGACTCTCTTCTTTCACCATTTGGAGTGAACTAATTTCCCCACAATATGAAAAACGCTGAAGATTAAACACAAACTAAACAGACGGAAATATGATGTAAATATGGGGAAGACTGGTGTTAGCGTTCAATAATAAATATAGAAACGTATTGAAACTAATCGATGTTGTATATCTAATACTAAAGCAGCTCATAAACACTCACTTGATCCATTGCAGATGCTGCAGTTTGTACACGGTGGATCAATGAGGGGACAGAATTGTTGGTTAAGATGTTTAATGAGATAGACAACTCCATCAGTGACTGGTTTGTTCTGACAGTGAGGGTAAGATCCTCAGCACAAAACACTGAGAAGGCAGCAGTACGGAGCCTGGGGGAGACAAAAATAACAAGAACCAAAGTTTATCAACAGCAGTATTTCTGACACAGACGTAACTGTACAATATGGGATATTCTGTTCCAGTAAACTGAAGACAGGAAGCAGGTGGAATGTTCCTAGGTCCTGAATGACATAGATGACAATGAGAAGCCTGGGGGCATCCCATCAGAACTCAAGCAGTGCCTTCCCTGACATCGAGAGCAATAAATCACAATTGCCAATTGACTTTTTTCTCATTTTATTCATTCATGGGAATCGGGCATCGCCGGCTGGGAAGCATTTATTGCTCATTCCTACTTGCCAACTTCAAAAGGTGGGATCAGCTTCTTGAACTGCTGCTGTCTAACTGTCCATTGTGGGTTGAGCCACAATGCCTTAGGGAGGAAACTCCAGTATTCTGACTCACTGACAGTGATAATTCCAACTCAGGATGGTGAATGGTTTGGCCGGAAACTTGCAGAGGTGGTGCTCCTATGTAGCCGCAGCACTTGTTCTTCTAGATGGAAGTGGTTATAGATTGAGAAGGTACTGACGAAGGATCTATTTTGAATTTCTGCGGTGAATCTTGTAGAAAATACACACTGCTGCTACCGAGCATTGGTGATAGAGGGACTGGGGATGCTTGTCGGTGTCAATCAAGTGCACAAGGATATAGAAACATGTACTGAGATTGATATTTAGCCCTCAGTCCCACTTACAGAAAGTGCTTTAGTTCTCTATCCTCAAAATATTAAAATCAAGATGAGTTAATATTTGATTAAGTGCAGAAAGTTTCTACATTACCAACAGTAAAGAACTTAGAAGTGTCAAAATTTAGGGCCAAGTCAATGTAAGGAAGGTTACAAGACTTTTCTTAAATCTCATCAGATTGAATTCAGAGGAATATTTCAATTTTCTTGATTATTCTGTGCATAGTGAACGTAACCAGTTTTAAAATTAAGTCGATAGCATAAAATATTTTCAGAACTTCATGCATCCATTAACTCAGAGTACATTGGGTAAAAATGTTCACATTGGTGAAAGAATTGGGAACCAGAAAACATGTATTTCAGGTAATTGGTAAGAGAAGCAATGGCAACATGAGGAAGTTATTTCGTGCATCAAATGGTTAGGGTCTGGAATGTTCTGCCTGAGAGTGTATTGAGGTAGATTCAAATCAGGCATCCAAGACGACAATGGATTATTTTCTGAAAAGCGAGAGAGGGGACGAATAAAACAATGCAGGTGTTTGTGAGGAAAGCAGGCACAAGTTCTGAATGGCATCTTTTTTACAGTAATCTCTCAATGGTTATATTAGTAACAGGTTCAATGATGCAAATGACATGGCTCAAATATTAATCTCCACTTGTAGCCACCTAGTTATTATGAATGAACGTCCAGTACTTCTTTCTGTTGCCCCGCCCCCCCCACATCCCCCACCACCATGTCTGTATTTTTCAGTTTGGGGTCAATAGTTCCACTCCTGAACCTTCCAGTTTATTATTGTTCAGCGTCAGGAATGTCAGTGACTGATTTGTAGTGAGAGCGGAAACAAGATCATGAGCACCAGAATATGAGGGGCATTTGTCGGGCTTTAGTTTAGAGATGGAGGGGGGGAATAGAAAATTGAAATTAAAGTGAAGCAGACGTTAAATTTGACATGAGCGCTCTGATAAAAGTTATCATTTTGGAAGGAAACAATAGATCAGTATTATTTAAATAGGAAAAAGGTGCAGAAAGCTGCAAAACAAAAAATGAGTTGAACCTGTGCAGGAAACACAAAGCTAGCAGACAGGGTGCAGTAGATAATGCTAATGGAATGTTTGATCTAATTTCAGGTTGGTTAGAGGACAAGAGTAAGGAAATCTTACTGCAGCCGCACAAGATGCTGGTGAGACCACATCGGGAGTTCTGTGAGCAGCTTTGCTTCCTTTATTTCGGGAAATGTTTCATTTCATTGGATGCAGTTCAGAGAAGATTCACTTGGATGAACTGTAGTATGGAGAGATTGCCTGAGGAACAAAGGTTTAACAGGCTGGGACACTACTTGCTGCAGTTTAGAAAAATGAGAGGTGATCTCATTGAAACATACAGGATTCCTAACGGGCCTGACCGGGTAAATACTGAGAGGAGGTTTCCCCTCATGGGAAGGTCTAGAACCAGAGGACATAGACTTATATTAGCGCCCTTTTTTTCAAAGACAGAGATTAGGAGAATTTTCCTGTCTGAGGGTTGTCTTTGGAATTCCATGCCATAGAGAGCTGTGGGGCAGAATTATTGAGTCAGCCAGCATGGAAACAGACACTTCAGTCCTACCAGTCCATGCCAAACACAATCCCAAACTAAACTAGCCCCACCTTCATGCTCCTGGCCCATATTCCTCCAAGCCTTTCCTCTTCATCTACACATCTAAATGTCTTTTAAACATTGCAATTGTAACCACATCCACCACTTCTTTAGGAAATTAATCCCCCATGGGAACCACCCTCTGTGGGAAAACATTGATCTTAAGTCTTGGTAAAATCTCTCTTCTCACCTTAGAAATATGCACCCGAGTCTCGAGATCCCCCATCCTCGGAAGAAAAAAACTTACAAATTAACGCATTATTTTATAAACTTCTATCAGGTCACTTCTCAACCTCCTGTGATCCAGTGGAAAAAATCCCAGCCTATCCAGCCTTTCTTTATAACTCAAACCTCCCATACTCTGCAGCATCCTGGAAAATTTCATCTTAACCCTCTCTAGCTGAATAATATCCTTCCTATAACTGGGCGACCAGAACCGGACCCAGTATTCCGGAAGAGCCCTCATCAATGTTGAGATGAGATCAGAGGTCCCAGAATCTGATACTGACACAATTCATGCCAGAAATTGGATCAGACAAGGGAAATAACGGAAAGCCGAAAAGATAGCATGGGTAAGATTCAATATGGACAAGGACACTGCAGCTATGTACAGTATTTACAGTATAAAGAACAATGTTACTGATAGGAGTATATTTGTACAATCAATTCTAACAAAAGTGAACCATATTTAACAATACCAATACTATACTAGTTTTGCCAATTGTAATGTACCGTATTTTTAATTCTCACTGAATACTGTGAATAAAGTGTGATTGATATTAATAACATGCAGTGCTTTTTAATTGTTACCGATACAGTACATTGTCAGACAATGTCAAATACAATGCCATAAAGCCTGGTACTTCCTGCAGTGTGTGTATTTTACGGTTTGTGCTCCTCAGTCATAGACAGTCCTTTCACTGGTACAGATACAAAATACAGGAGATTGCCCGCTTCTTCCGGACCTTGTTCAGCCGGATTTTAGTTTCAATCAATTCAGAGTTTGATTACTGGGTGGGCCTGCAAGAGCTGCCAAATATAATGCCATCTGTTTTACCTCTCCACTCTTGTTCAATTTCACTTCCACTGTTTGGTATTCATGTCATTAGGGGTACAGTCAGACTGAGGGTTAGTTTTGTTTGTTGTGTTAAAGTTCAACTCCCATGTTGAAATACCTCTAACTGGTGTAAAGCTCAGTTAAAAGGAGTTGAATAAAATTAGCAGTGCTTGGAATCTTCCCTGCCCATTTCAGCTTTCTTCAACAATCTCGTGTGGGTCCCAGAGCCCTATTTGCACCTAATTCATTGCAGCTCATTCACACAGTCCTGCTGGAATTCCTCTGTTAAACAACAGTTCTGATCAGGAAATGAGAAAATCAACACTGTTCCTGCTTCCAGCCCGTGTGCTGTTGTAAGGGGTGTTTGTGTGGCTGCTGGGTGTAAACACTGGAGCATCCCCGACTAAATCGTATAGGTGTAGGACGCCCTGGTGATGCTGCCTTTGTGTATTCGTTTTTGTTCCAGTCTTACTTAGCTACCTTGCTATAGCCAGTACTGTCATGACTGTCTTTACGCCATCTCCTTCAATCAGCTGGATATGGAGTAAATTCATTCAACTTTTTTCAGTTTCCACAAAGTCCCTTTATTTTATGGAACGTATGTGGTACCTTTCCCCTGCCTTCACTTTCTCCCATTCCATTTCAGGCAATTGCATGTATCAGCTCACAGATTCCGATACCTTTCATGCTCCCGACCCCATCGCCATTTCCTTGTCCTGTTGATACCACTGTCCATGCTCGTGCTTCAGAAATAGTGCTCAGCCCCTTCCTTACACCAATCTCTTTGCTGGTATGCTCAATAGCGAAGGAGGTTAGCTGAGATTACAAAGGGATCGTGACCAATTGGGAAAACAGGCTGAGGAGTGGCAGATGGAGTTTATTGCATTTTTGTACAGTAAACAAGGGCAGGATTTAATCATTTTATGGTGGAAATCTGGTTAGTGTTTCGAGCAGAGGCCGAGAGATTAGTGGGTGAGGAGGTCTAACGTGTGGGGCCACGTTTTCCTCAGAGGGTGGTTTGTATGCAGAATGAACAGCCAGAGGAAGCTATCTGGACAGGTACGTGAATCGGAAAGGTTCAGAGGAAGATCGATTATTGCAGAGAAATTGGACTAGTTTAGTTTGGGAAACCTGGTCAGCGAGGATCAGTTGGAAACAAGGGTCTGTTGTTTCCATGTTGCATGACTCCATGATTCTAAGATTTGGGGGCGATAGAGTGTTCATGCCATGACTGTGAATTCAGTTTTACCATCTCACAGGAGTTAACACTAGGCTTCATACTATCTTTGTACTGGAGAACTAATCAAATCAACGTGTCAGAACTGGCAGAACCCTTCTGCTCTCGCCCAGAGTTACAGAGAGTCACGTGTAGAAGTGAAATTGCGCATTAACAAGTTCAAAATTGATGGATAATTCACATCAAAGTCCACGCTTCAGATCTTCCAAAAGACCCCAGCGTTCATCTCAGCTCAGAAGATCTATACAAATGTACCGTCACCTTAAAACCTCTCAATCCGCCTCAGTTCACTCTAAATCCCTTATCAGAAATAATCTCCAAGATATTAATGATCACGACCGCAAGATTTGCTTTATTTCTGTTTCTTCTTAAATTCCAATCTCCGTTAAAATGAGACAACATAACCCTCCCGCTTGGCAGTTCTGGTGACCCTGCTACAGGAAGGATATTACTTAACGAGCGAGGATTCAGAAAGGATTTAAGAACCAAGATAGCATGACATTAATACTTGACATTCGGGAGCCAGATTTTGGAATCCTTCAGCATTGCCTTCACACCGCGGTGTTTAACTGTGTCATAGAATTCATTGACATTCCACAGTCCACCAGGAGCCAGCCTCAATCCATCAAGCTCATTTTCCTTCCCAAGGGCTTCACTGCGGAGTTTCCCAATGACCCTGGGAGCTGAGGTCTGACATTGTGCGAGTGCAGCGACAAACTCTTGGCTGGCGACGTGTGGTAGCGTGTAAACCACACAGTGCAGAGGCTAATCTCTCACCAATAGTTCCATTAGCAACCCAGACAGGAAGTTCATTCCTGAATACAACGTTCCTCTTCGGAATCCTGTGAAAGCCATCTCACCAAGCTTCAGTACTACAGCACAGGGGTCTTCAATCACTTAGCCATAGTTTTCCACAATGTTGTAACTATAGTCAGATTATAGTTGGGTAATGGTCTTCGGAAGTTGTTGCAGTTTCCTGTCTTGTTCTGTGAAAAGGGGCCTCAATAACAGACCGAGGACCCAGCTTCACCAGGTTCTGTTACCCTGCACCCTCTTCAGCTTCATTCCTGATGATTGACCTTTACCTGGAAGTGTACTTCTTCTCCTCGGATGCTGCCTGACAGGCTGTGCTCTTCGAGCAGCACACTCTTCGACTGATCTCCAGCGTCTGCAGTCCTCACTTGCACCTGATTATTGATTCAACTTCTGAGGGGTAAGTCTTCCAGCTACCCTATCGGTATCCCACATAATTTTGTACAACTCAATCCCGCTCAACCTCTCTACTCTAAATAAGACAATCTCAGCTTCTCTAGTGTGGCTCATGGTAGAATCGTCCTCCGGGCAAGGACGATCATTCCCTGCTAGCCTAACTGTCCTCATTTTGTAACCCCCATTTTTCTAGCAGTAACTTTGCAACTGCCTGGATTTCACGACTCCCCTTCCTCCGATTTTTGCGTCCCCGCAGATTTACGTTCGATGATTCCTGGCCCCCTTCCCATTACGTTTTCCCTCTGACCCAATAATTTTCCCCTGAATATTGAAACCCGTCCAATTTCCCCTTACCCTGTGCAGCTTTGCACCCGCGTCCCCAATCTGCCCCATATCGCTCCTTTACTATCACCCATCTCCCCGGCTCACACCCCTTTATGGTGGGCGATTTAGTTAGCACATGTAGGGATTCATTACCCTTTTGAGTGACTGCTTCAAAGTACAGCAATTTCACAGCTCGCATGCACCGTCCTCACTGTGAAAGGAGCTTCATCTAAACCCCCACATGACGTTTTCATTCTCCAGGACGTTGTGCCCTTCCTCCCCAATTGTGTTCCTGCCCACAATTTCAACCCCCCGAATCTCCACTCTCCAAGGCGGTTTTTGCAATTTCGCCCCATTTATTCTCAGCCGCAAACATTGGGCGTCTCCCAAGTGCTGTTTGTGTATCACAGCTCCCTCTGTGCCTCCATCTTGTGCAATTGCTCACCTACTCACCTCTCCCATCATTCCCCCGAAAACGGCAGGAGTGGGACAACAGTGCATATATCCAGAGACTGTCCAGAGAGGGGGGACAGAGAGTGAGTGAGAGAGGCCACAGGTAGAATAATGAAGAGAATGAGTGATGAGTGCGAGAGACAGGATGATGGTGTTCTGCAGATAGAATGGTTCTCCATTACGAACAGGAAGATCCCACAGAGCTGAGAGACAGAATGTGTAGATGATACGTGCAGCTGCTCATGGAATTGAGTCCAAATCCACTTCAGGGCAGGAGGATATAGAGACTTGGAGGGGGAGAGAGAGACAGTCAGAGGGACAATGGGAGTGAGTTCAGACAGAGAGAGAGAGCCCGAGGGAGAGAGAGGAAGAGAGAGAGGAAGAGAGAGAGAAGCAGACAACAAAGGGGATGGAAGAGATAGGGAGCGATATCAGGATAAAAGAAAGATAGATCGACATAGACAGAGATAAAGATGGGGGAGAGAGAGTGAGAGTGAGAGCAAGAGCGACAGAGACATCGATAGAGAAAGGGACAGGGAGAGGGGCAAGAGAGAGAGAGAGAGAAATAGAGAGGGGGACAGAGAGTGAGCGAGAGAGGGCACAGGTAGAATAATGAAACAGAATGAGTGATGAGCGCGAGAGAGAGGATGATGGTGTTCGGCAGATAGAATGGTTCCCCATTATGAAGAGGAAGATCCCACAGAGCTAAGAGACAGAAGGAATAGAGGAAGCTGAGCAGGTAGTTTTGGAGATAATGAAAAACTGAACGATGAAACCATTCTGGGAGAGAGAATGAGGAGGCAGAGAGTCGTAGACAGACAATGCACAGAGCAACATGACCAACATGGAGATGGGAAGTTGGAGGAGAAATATGTATGGGAAACAGATAGAGAGACAGCGAGGAACACGGGAGTGAAGATGGGAGCTGTAGTGAGAGACCGAGGCACTGACATCTCTGGTATCAGACTGTGTCCAGCTCTCACAAACATTTTTATTCCTTTGTCTCCCCAACTCCCAAACCCAGCCCAGAACTCCACACTTTTGGTAGAAATCCCAGATAGGGCATGAATCCCACAATCGTGTGTGTGTGTGTGTGTGTGTGTGTGTGTGTGTGTGTGTGTGTGTGTGTGTGTGTGTGTGTGTGTGTGTGTGTGTGTGTGTGTGTGTGTGTGTGTGTGTGTGTGTGTGTGTGTGTGTGTGAGTTAACGAACATCAAGGAGAAAAGACGGTTTCTGATTATTGTCCCTGTTAACTGATTATTCCTCACGAAAGAATGATATGATTCTCTCTGTCTCTGCAACATCTGATTCTCAGCAACCGGAGGCGTTGGTATGCTTTCCATTATTGGCCAGAGTATTGAGTACAGGAGTTGGGAGGTCATGTTGCGGCTTTACAAGACATTGGTTCGGCCACTGTTGGAATATTGTGTGCAATTCTGGTCTCCTTCCTACCGGAAAGTTGTTGTGAAACTTGGAAGGGTTCAGAAAAGATTTACAAGGATGTTGCCAGGCTTGGAGGATCTGAGCTACAGGGAGAGGCTGAACAGGCTGGGGCTGTTTTCACTGGAGCGTCGGATGCTGAGGGTTGGCCTTAATGAGGTTTACAAAATTATGAGGGGCATGAGGATAAATAGGCAAAGTCTTTTCCCTGGGGTTGGGGAGTCCAGAACTAGAGGGCATAGGTTTAGGGTGAGAGGGGAAACATATAAAAGAGACCTAACGGGCAAGTTTTTGACGCAGAGGGTGGTACGTGTATGGAATGAACTGCCAGAGGATGTGGTGGAGGCTGGTACAATTGCAACATTTAAGAGGTATTTGGGTGGGTATATGAACAGGAAGGGTTTGGAGGGATATGGGCTGGGTGCTGGCAGGTGGGACTAGATTGGGTTGGGATATCTGGTTGGCATGGACGGATTGGACCGAAAGGTGTGTTTCCATGCTGTACATCTCTACGATTCTAGGACTCTAAGAGACTGCGAGAAAAATAACAATTGATTAAAATGAAATAAGCCTGGGCACCAAAAGAACAGCAAGACCCTACCACTCACCACCTTCTACAATCTCACATTTCCCCAGCACAGTCCCTGTTATTAAACCCAAAGAACGGGAACAGGAAGGCGTCAAACTGCCTCGGGACTGTCCCAGTGTTTCTGTTTGAGGGATAAAGGGAGTAATTTACTCCAGACGCTGCAATCTGCTCCATGCCCACTCGCAGAGATTGTGTCTCTCTATGTCTGTGTCTCAGAATCAGAGAGCGAGAGAGGAGAGAGAGAGATTGGTCACACCAAGCCGAGATCTTTTAAAACATAAAACAAGTGAAACAAACAAGATCCCGTCACTTACAGACCTCCCAAATTTTCCCCATTTCATCAGCACATCCCCTTGTTTTGATTCCAGAGAATGGGAGCAGATTCCACCTGGGTTCAAGGGGTCAATGTTTTCTGACTACTCCCCGAGGGTATCTTTTCTGAGATGGGGTTGGGCAGTGACTCAAAGTAGGGAGTCACTACCAAAGCCTGTCCCTTCCTTCTCCCTCAGTGTTTAACCTGTCCCTTACAGCTCTTTCACTGACACACCGGGGATAAAAAAATACAAGTGACAAGACTGACTCCTCACTGGCCCACTACACTTCACCACCTACAGCCCAGTGCCCACCTTGTCAGCGAATGGCGCTGTTTCCCAATCAGTTATTCACAATGAAGCATCCACTGGTGCAGTAATGTCTTTCTCTTTCACTCCTTCTATCGCTCTCATTCAGTCTCCCTCATCCCTCTATCCATCCCTCTCTTTCACTCCTTTGTGTCATTCTCTTTCACTCCTTCCTCTACGTCCTTACCTCACTCTTTCCCTCTCTCTCTCCTACGCACTGTCTGGTTCCTACTCTCTCTCTTTCCCTCTCGGATTCTGCCTCCCTCTCTTATGCAATGCAATTTTCGAGAATTGATTGGTCTCTCTCCCTCCATTCACTCTGCGTTTTAATTGAAATACTGTCTCCTCACTCCCTCCCATTTAGAGTGTACCCCCATATTCCAGTCCTTTCCTCTAGAGCCATGTCCTGATCTTAATATGGGTAAAGAGGGAGGACAGCTGGGGATGGACTGTGCTGTGGAAAGGAGAGATGATGATCCCACACACTACCCCACCATCAGAAATCAGAGTGCAGGTTCTGTCGACAGACTGTGGGATTTCCTCTAATCCCTGCTAGAAATCAAAACCCTCAACTACACAGCATCTGTAACTGTCCCAAATACCCACACACACAGAGTGAGGGGCTGACATTGGAATTCTGCACAGCAGGATCTCACCAGTCCACACTGATGGACACTGTGTAGATATCTGTAATTTCACCATCCACATTCAGAACGATAATCCCCCTCAACTCCCCAAACCCATTTATTTTTGAGAGATATGGCCCATTGCTACTGTGAATAAAAAGGTTGCAGGCTGTTCCTGCACAGCAAGATCCCACAGGCTGTCTCCCTTAAATCACCAGCAAATGCTAACCAGCCCCATTTCAATTTGGAGGCTGGATGCAGAGACAGGGAAATTCATTCCTCCACTTTCCCTCCCACTGAGTCCATGAGCTTCCCATCTACATTCGGGACACCACCTACACCCTCCACCTCTTCCATAACTTCCGTTTTCCCAGTCCTTTCAAATACAAACTTTCAAATACAAATACCTGGTAAACAAATATCTGGTGCAGCAATGTCTTTCTCTTTCACTGCTTCCATCTCTCTCTGTACACAAATATCTGCCATGACAAAGGCCTCCAAGCCCTGATTTTCTTCCTCTCATGCCAAGACAAACAGTGCCCTTCCACCGACACTGACATTTTTATGGTTTCACTCGTCCTCACCATCAACAACTTCTCTTTCAATCCTCCACACATTCAGTCACCGTCACATTTCCGCCCCCCACACTCCTCCACAGTCAAGCACTCACCCGCACACTCCGCCAATTTCATGGTCACTCCTCTGCATACTCAGCTGCCATCATGGTCACATCCCGCACACACCTCTACCATCATTCTCACTCCCCCCGCACACTAAACCATCATCACACTCACTACTCCCATACACTAAACCACCTTCATGCTCACCCCACTGGGGACTTCCCCACTGTCACGCTGCCACCCCTTAAAACTCTTTACCCTGAGCACTGGACTGCTTACATATCTCCGTTTGATCCACTCAAATTGCCTTTAAACCCAAACTGACTATCTTCCCTGAGCAGCAGTCAGTGGGTCCCACCAAATGTGTGTGCAGTAGCCCGTTGTCGCAGCCTGACATATTAGCCCCAGCCACAGCTCTGGTGCCATACCCAAATTTATCCCCGAGTAACAGCCAATGGTCGCACACCTACTGTGCTCCCGAGCAATGACATTTGGCCCAAGTCCCACACATTACCCGAGCAACGGCCAGAAACTCTACTCCCCATTACGTTAACAATGGAAAGTGAGGGATGATTGGAGGCAGAGAAGTTTAGAGGGAGGGCGATTGGGACGTAGTGTGTGCAAGTCAGAGAGCGAGTGAAGGAACATAGGGCAGGGAGGGACAGTGAAATATGGTGTGTAAACTGGAGGTGGAGAGAGACTGTGTGAGAGTGGGAGGGAGGCTGACAAAGGGAGACGGATAAACTGTGCCAAAGCCAGGTCAGATTGGGTGATCCAGAGGTGAAGACAATGACAGAGTAACTTCAACACAACTCCTGAGATCAAGGCTGTGCCCCTCACCTTCCCTGAGGAAAAGGAGTTGGGGCTGAGTCTATATCGAGCTCAGCTTCTTCAGTACAAAGACAAAAAAATGTCGTTCACTCTGCTGTTTGATACTTTTTCATGAACATTTTTATTGTTTACAAATTAAATTGAGAAATACAGTGAGTGGATGGTGCCTTTTCCCACTGGCCCCTGAGTTGAGAGAATTTTGAAAAGTGTTCTTTGAACTCCCGTGGGATGAGATTGTAGAAACCAACACTACCTTCAGTCTGTTACAATAGTGACAGGCTGCTTCGTTGCTGAAACACGGAAGTGAACTGAGAAAATTCTGGATGGATTGATTAATGAGTGAATCTGATTGATTTATGAATTTTGGTGAAGGGATAAGTCATCACATTCTTCAGCTGCTGTCTGAACTTCGTCTGGATCACAACATAAATCACGGTGTTTGTGCAGCAACTGGGGAGCTGCAGCATGAAACCCAATGTCATCACAAAGCGATGTAGATATACAGGGGTATACACAATATAATACATCCGTTTCCATATGGAATACACCATTAATGTTGACCATAACAGGATGCAATTGGCCGAGATCACAAACAGTAAAATGATAGATTTTTTTCGACGTCTCATTTCTGTGTCACACTGAGTGTCCCCATTGGTGTGAGCACGGAGTCTCCTGCGGGCTCTGCTGGTCACTAAAATGTGTCTGACAATGAAACCATTGAGCAACAGAATCAGTACAAATGGGGGAGCCGCGGTTAAAATGTACTGGAGGAACTCGATTGCGGCCCAGACGCGGGAATGATAAAGACCAGGTGTTCCATAACAATACCAGCTGCGGTTCGACAGCCGATACCAAGCTGTTAGCATAAAATACCAGAAAACATTCTTCAAACAGCTGAGCACAATTACTGCTCCCAGAACCACAGCCGCTGTTTTCTCACTGCAATATTTACTTTTCTGATTCTGGCAACAAATGGTCACAAAGCGATCAAAAGTGAAAGTGACAGTGAACCAGACAGAACAGTCAGTGGCTGCATACGCGAGGACGGCATGGATATTACACACGGGAATGGACTTCAGGAAATAAAACTGTTTCTTAAAAAGAATGGGAATATGTCTCAATATCAGTTCGAAGATAATGACCAGTAGATCCGCTCCTGCCATGGCACCCAGGTAACGTCTTACACATGGAGATAATCCACAATCTTTATGAAGTAGGATGTAGATTGTCACTACGTTAACTGCGGGGATGGAAAACAAGCAAATTATGCAAAAGCATAGGAACAGGTAGTTTCAAAAACATTTCCACACACTTGACCACTCGAGAGCAGAGACAGGTCACTTGTCTCTACTTCTTAAAATGGAGGGAGAAAACGTTGTCGTCCTGACGAATTCTCTCCCAATTCCTTGAAGACAATTGGAGGTTAGAAATTTCTGTCTATTCGTCTAAATTGTGCTCGACCCTTTGTCATGAAAAAATGAAAACGAAGGGAAAGTGTATTCACCAGTTTAACTGCCTGAGAGAATTTCGACACATTGACTCCTACTACCGAGAATGGAATATCTTCTGAGTGAAATTTGTTCATTTCACCGATGTCGAGTCGTCCACAAATAATGGCAGTTATAGAATGGTCTGGAGAATGTCAGTTATAAAATCTTCCGTGGAATATCTGGGTAAAGAAGATTACGGAGAACATTGGGTACAGAATGTTCCAGAGAATGTCAGTTATGGAATATTCTGGAGAATGTCAGTTATATAACTTTCCTGGGAATATCTGTAATAGAATGTTCCAGGGAATGACGGTTACAGAACGTTCCGAGAAAAGTCAAATACAGACTTTTCTGAGAAATGTCGGGAACAGAGTGCTCTGGAGACTTTTAGTTACAAAATGTTCTGGAGGACGTCAGTTATAGAATATTTCAGGAATGTCGGGTGCAGAACATTCTGTGGAACGTCGTGTGTAGAATGTTTTGGGGAATGTCCGGTCTAGAATGTTCTGTTGAATGTCAGGAATAGAACGTTCTGGAGAATGTAGGTTATAAAATATTCCAGGGAATGTACGTCTGTAATGCTCGAAACAATGTCAGTTACAGATTGTTCCGGGGAATATCAGTTACGGAATATTCCGGAGAATGTTGGGTCCAGAATATTTCGGTGAATTTTCGGAAGATAATGTTCCAGGGAATGTCAATTACACAATGTACTGTAGAGTGTTGGTTACAGAATGTTCCAGAGAATGTCGGTTGTAAAATGATCCAATGAATGTCTGTTACAGAATGTTCTGGAGAATGTCGGTTATAGAATGTGATGATGTCATAAGGATCCACATCACAAAGGCCCCACTACCCATTAAATTTGGTGAGACCCACTTAGCCGTCATGGTACGAATCTCTCTACAAAATCAAATCAACAGGCACTTTGTTCACAAAATGAATAAATAAAGATCATAGTTCAAACATTTCATGTAAGATCCACTTACATGATTAAGCAGATGTCACCCGTTATTCAAATATTCCCTCCACCTCTTTCTTCAGTTCTGTCCAACACTCCCAGCTCTAAAAAATATTTGATATCCAGTTCCCAAAATCATTTACCATTTGTCATGTCACTCTAATGTAATTAAATCATAAACATTTCCATCAATGCATGCACTGATTTCCTCAGTCTGGTTTGAGAATATCACACACATTCAGATGGAGCACCTTTCATTCAACTTTTTAATCCATTATTCCCTGCTCCATTGTTCCTTTATTTCTCACATTGAACCGGTCAAAAGCAGTCTGACATTGTCATACTCACAGAACCTGATGTGATAGGGAATGTCTCATTCAGCCCAATTACCATACCTGGGTATATTCTGTCCCACCGGCTGGGCGGACCCACCAGTGGTGGGGGCACCCTGGGTTACAATTCGGAAAGGAATTCCCCTGAAATTCCCCAACATGGATTGCATAACCCAGAAAGTGTCATGGTAACAGGTCAGAGATGGTCAAGAAAATCGCCTGATAGTGTACATCTACTGCCGCTCACACCACCTCGCCATAATAAATCAGATCCCCTCGTGGTTGAAAACAAATTGAAGGAAGCACTGAGGGTGAAACGGACAAAGTACGTACTCTGGATGTGGGACTTCCGTGTCCATAATCAAGAGTATCTCCACATGCCCATAACTCTGAGCATGTCGAGTCCTCAAATGAACAGACTATGGGACATGATGGGGAAACCAGGAAGAGGGAAACAATCTCACCAAACCGTTTGCCACATACAGTCCTGGCGGAGTGAAAGTCACAGCCACGTATTGAAGATACCGCTCACTGTGTTATGTCAAGGACGGAGTACTTTGAAAGGACAGATCAAACGAAACCAGGCATTTATGAGGCACCGTGGGCAATCAGCAGCTGCAGCAGCAATGGCCTCCCCTTCATCATATCGGGAGAAGTGATCTGTTCACTGATGATTTCACACCGACACTATATTGAAGCAGGCTATTCAGCCCATGGAGAGTTTTAATCAGGAACAGAATGAGCTTCTTAGTCAGCAATTGGAGCATATCTATGAATCTCTCATGTCTGTTACATAGGAAGTTGAATTGATCATTCAGGCTTTCACATGAATATGAAAGGACTGGTTATTGGCGGGAAGCAGGGATACATTAGCCTTTACCAGTTTAACACAAATTTGTGGCCATAAATAAACAGTGAACAGTGCAGGGAGCTGAAATATTTGCAAAACTATGTTAAACACGAAACAAACAGTTTTTCCTAGCCATATCGGAAATTAAAGACGGTAAGTAGCAAAAACTTTCATGCACTTACCCCCACACTCCAGATTCCTCAACCGTTCCAGAATCTTCCATCGGTCTCGGGAATTGCACGGACGCCATTAACCACGCGGCCGCTAAGCAGCCGCCGCCGCGAACCATGACGTCACTTCCGCCCCCACCGACCATGCAACCTCCGCGATCGCCGCCCAGACGACCGCCTCCACGATCGCCAGGAAAACCATCGCCGACATATTCGCGGCCTCCGCGGGGTCCACAACCACCGGGAACAACACCGTTTCCGCCGTCGCCGCAGCCACTTCCGCACCCGGAGTTTCCGTCGCCAAATCTACCTCCGCCCCCCAGTGACGTCACTCAGCTGCAGAAAGAACACGCCGCATGTGTCTCCGCCCCTGCGCCGATCCCCGCCTCCGCGCCGATCCCCGCCCCCGCGCAGATTCCCACCCCCGCGCCAATCCCCGCCCCCGCGCCGATCCCTGCCCCCGGGCCGATCCCCACCCCCGGGCCTATCCCCGCACCCGCGCCGATCTCCGCCCCCGAGCCGATCTCCTCCACTTCCCGCAACTCCTATCACCGCCACCAAGCCTAACCCCGCCACTACACCCAGCTCCAGCCCCACACCCGGTCGCTCCTAGACCTGCTATATTTTCACCATCCCTCCTGACCTCCCCCTCTCTGAGGATGAAAGATCAGCCCTCAGCAGAGGCCTCACCCTCATCCCCCTACCCTCCCGGATTATCGAGTTCAAAACGAGGAGACACATCGAACAATTCTTCCACTGCCTTTACCTCCGCGCCTACTTCTTCAACCAGGATTCGTGCCCACCCTCTGACGACCTCTTTTCCCACCTCCAACACACCCCACCCACCTGGACACCCCATGCTGGCCTCTTACCTGCCCTCGATCTCTTCATAGCCAACTGCCTCTGCGACATTGACCGCCTCAACCTCTCCACTCTTCTCACCCACTCCAATCTGTCACGTCTACACTCCCTCTGTTCCCACCCGAACCTCACCATCAATCCAGCAGACAAGGGAGGCGCAGTGGTAGTTTGGCACACTGATCTTTATATTGCTGAGGCTAAATGCCAGCTCGCCGACATCTCCTCCGACTGCCCCCTTGACCATGACCCCACCTCCCACGACCAAACCATCATCTCCCAGACCAGCCATACCCTCATCAAATCAGGGGATCTCCCATCCACCGCCTCCAACCTCATAGTCCAACAACCCCGCACTGCCCGCTTCTACCTCCTGCCCAAAATTCACAAACCTGACTGTCCCGGCTGACCCATTGTCTCAGCCTGCTCCTGCTCCATCGAACATATCTCTACATACCTCGACTCGGTCCTGTCCCACTGAGTACAAGAACTCCCCACCTACGTTCGCAACACCACCCACGCCCTCAAACTCCTCCATTATTTTCGCTTCCCTGGTCCACAACGCCTTATCTTCACCATGGACATCCAGCCCCGATACACCTACATCCACTACCACGAAGGCCTCAAAGCCCTCCGCTTCTTCCTTTCCCACCGAACCAATGGACACACTCCGACTGACTGAACTGGTCCTCACGCTGAACAACTTCTCTTTCCAATCCTCCCATTTCTTCCAAACCAAAGAAGTAGCCATGGGCACCCGCATGGGACCCAGCTATGCCTGTCTCTTCATCGGATATGTGGAGCAGTCCATCCTCCGCAGCTACACTGGCACTACACCCCACCTTTTCCTCCGCTACATCGATGACTGTATCGGTGCTACCTCGTGCTCCCACGAGGAGGTTGAACAGTTCATCCACCTTACTAACAGCTTCCACCCCAACCTCAAATTTACCTGGCCCGTCTCAGACTCCTCCCTCCCCTTCCTAGACCTCTCCATTTCTATCTCGGGCGGCCGACTCAACACGGACGGTTACTATAAACCGATCGACTCGCACAGCTGCCTAAATTACACCTCCTCCCACCCTGTTCCCTGTAAAAACGCCATCCCATATTCCCAATTCCTTCGCCTCCTCCGCATCTGCTCCCAGGAAGACCAATTCCATGACCGAACAACACAGATGGCCTCCTTCTTCAAAGACCGCAATTTCCCCTCAGACGTGTTTGACGATGCTCTCCACTGCATCTCCTCCACTTCCCGCACCTCCGCCCTTGAACCCCGCCCATCCAATCGCCACCAGGACAGAACCCCACTGGTCATCACCTACCACCCCAGCAACCTACAGATACATCGTATCACCCTTCGTCATTTACTCCACCTCCAAACAGACCCCAACACCAAGGATATATTTGCCTCACTTCCCCTATCAGCCTCCCTCCGCGACTCCCTCGTCAGGTCCACACCCCCCACCAACCCAAACTCCACTCTCGGCATCTTTCTCTGCAACCGCAAGAAATGCAAAACTTGTGCCCACACCTCCTTCCTCACTTCCCTCCAAGGTCCCAAGGGATCCTTCCATATGTGTTGCAAATTCACCTGCACACCCACACACATCATTTCCTGCATTCACTGCACCCGATGTGGCCTCCTCTACATTGGGGAGACAGGCCACCTACTTGCGGAACTTTTCAGAGAACACCTCTGGGTCACCCGCACCAAGAAACCCAACCGTGGCTGAACATTTTAACTCCCCCTCCGACTCCGCCAAGGACATGCAGGTCCTTGGCCTCCTTCATCGCCAGACCATAGCAACACGACGCCTGGAGGAAGAGCGACTCACCTTCCGCCTAGGAACCCTCCAACCACAAGGAATGAATGCCGATTTCTCCAGCTTTCTCATTCCCCTCCCCCCACCTTATATCAGTCCCACCATCGTCCTCAGCACCGCCTTCTTGATCTGCAATCTTCTTCGCGAACTCTCCACCCCCAGCCCCTCTCCAGCCTATCACCCTCACCTTAACCTCCTTCCAGCTATTGCATTCCCAACACCCCTCCCCCAAGTCCCTAGTCCCTACCTTTTATCTTAGCCTGCTTGGCAAACTATCCTAATTTCTGAAGAAAGGCTTATGCCCGAAACGACGATTCTCCTGCTTCCTGGATGCTTACTGACCTGCTTCGCTTTTCCAGCAACACATTTTTCAGCTCAAACTGTGTTAATGGTTTGGATAAATAGAACAAGTATATTCAAACTATGTTTGTTAATCACGCCAAAATATGCAGGAAACTAAGATATCAAGAGGAGGCAGTGAGTCAGTGAATAGATAAGCAATGGGCAACAATTTGGCATTTTTAACCTGTATAACGGTGAACCTGTCAATTTTTCAGGAATAATAAAAGACTATGTATTATATAAATGGAGAGAGATTGCAAGACTGAGTGATAAAGTCTGGACTGTGGGATTCGCTTCCAATTCAGACATCGAAAGTGTTGCTCCACCTCTCTGATGGTCTGCTCTCTAATATTCCCATTCGCCCCATTGCTTTCAGTACACATGGGATATTTTGATGTGGTTGTTTGGCGGTTTGGATGTTTTGAGCGTGAGGGTATTTTGAGCCATGTATCAACGGGACGTCCTTTATCCAAGAAGCCATCCTTGCTTTCCATGTGGAGGCCCGAAGATGAATAATTGACTGCTTCTGAATGAAGACGCTGTGGCTGCTGCGAGGATAGTGGGTACTCACCAACATGATTAACTGCACATGAACACAATGCGACATTAATGGAATGACAGACAGAGGGTCCACTCACAAGAATCAGATCCTAAAATAAAGGCATTGTCAAATCAGTTGATATAGTTATATATATCACATTCTCAGTCCACCTCACAGAAACAATTCGGACACCATCAACTCAGAGGAGATGTCTGTTGAGCACGGAGCACTGTGCAGATTAGGTTTTGCCTTGTCAAATCATGCAATCTACCGACTGTGGAAAACTGTGCAGACCACAGCAGTGCATTGATATATCAACCTGGACTAGATATCTGAAAAGCACCAGGAGCTACAGTGACCACAACAGTGCATTGATCAAAAACACGGATTCAATATCTGTCCAGCACAAGGATCCATTCAGACCACAACAGTACATACATCAATACACCCACACTGGGCACCAAGAGCTGCCCAGATTCGGGGGCGGTACGGTGGCTCAGTGGTTAGCACTGCTACCTCACAGCGTCAGGGACCTTGCTTCAATTCCGGCCTCAGGCAACTGTCTGTCTGTCATTTGCACATTCTTCCTGCATCTGCGTAGGATTCCTCTGGGAGCTCCAGTTTTTTTTCCCACAGTCCAAACATGTGTAGGTTAGGTGAATTGACCATGCTAAATTTTCTGTTACCCTAGGTGCACGGTTAAATGGGTCTGGGTGGGTTGCTCTTCGGAGGGTCGGTGTGGACCTGTTGGGCCGAAGGCCCTGTTTCATAATTGAGGGAATCTAATCCATTCTAATCTAATCTAATCATCAGACAACAACTGTATCTGGATCCGTCTGAGTAAATCACCCTGGGAGGTATTGTGATGACTTTTTATTGTACTTCCACCCTCTTTCATTGTTTTTGATATACTCTTCCAAACCAAAGTGAGAATACATTGTTAAGTCTGGAAACCAACCCAATGCCAGCATGCGGCCATGTTCATCTCCTTCCCTTCATATCCTGGGGGGGGGGGGGGGGGTAGTATTGCAAGGAATCGGACAGAATTTATCCGAGTCGTCAAAATCATTCTTTTAAATGGAAACAGCCACGAAGTGTCTTAAAGGTAGTGGCAGATTCGGAATTTTCCAGCAGGTGCTCCTCTGCTCGGCCCGTTATTCTTTTTCTATTTTTCTTTTTTTTTGTTTTCTGAAGTGTATTTTTCTCAAAAGTTTAAATTTTTAAGCTGATTCAGATAGGAATGGGGAGGTGAGTCACAGACCAGAGGCTGGCGTGAGGAGGTCTGCCCCAGAGGGAAGTCCCAGTTCAGAGGTTGGTGTGGGCGTGCTGAGTCCTCGGGATTTATCCCACAGTTACGTATGGAGACTGGACCGAATATGGTCTGGAGATTGCTGCTGGTATGGCCGAGAGATTAAGTCCACTGCATTCTGGAGATTGGGCTTGGTACCGTTTGGTGACTGGGCCAGGAGCAGTCTCGAGACTGGACCCAGCGGTAGTCTCGAAACAAGACCCGCTGCGATCTGGACACTGGGCCTGATGTGGTCTGGAGACTGTGCGCATTCCATTCTGGAAAGTAGACCTAGTGCGGGTTTTGAGATTGGGTCAGGTGCAACCTGAAGGCGCGGACGGTGAGGGCTGGAGACTGAGTATGGTGTGGCGTGGCGACTGGGTCCGATGTGGTCTGGAGACAGGACCTCGTTTGGGTCTGGAAACCAGGCACAGTGCATTCTGGAGACTCAATGCTGACACAAACTGGTGTGAAGGTTCTGTAAAGCAAGTGTCTTTTTTTGTTGTACTTCTACAAGACTTTCCTTTATGTTTCTATCAATGATTTTACCAAACGCTCGAGAATCTGTACCTCGCTATCTTGCACCAAAGATGGCACCATAAACAACGACATCACAAACGTTTGACTGCGCTCATTAGCGTGCACGTGACAATAAATGTAATTCACTTCACATTTGGGAGAGTTACCGTCTTTGATGCCTTTTCCAAGCAATGCAGATGATTCTGCAATAGTGTGAGTTGGTCAGCACATGGTTGGCACTGCAACGCTTCAAACACAAGAAGAAGAGGCAGGAGGAGAAAGAAGGAATGAGTGAGAAAGGACATTTTGATCCCCATTTCAATGGATTCACTCACAGAAGAACAAATCTAAATGCTCAAAGATGCAGATACAGCGATACACACATAAATACACTAAACATAGATATAGAGAAAGGGAAGGCAAACACAGATACACACGCGTGCACGCGACGGCGCGCGCGCGCACACACACACACACACACACCCACACATACACATACACAAACACAACCAAAAGCACGCAGATACTTCAGACTCCAGCTACTCAAGCTGGAATACCGTACCATTCAATAAATTCATGGCTGATTTGATCTCGACCTCAACTTTAGTTCTCCTTGGGAAATAAGGCAGGGCATGTCACTGAGCTATTGGAGTGACAAAACATTGGGACCAGTAACTTTAATTCTATTAGGTTGAAACTAGTTCTGGAGAAGTATAGACCTGATACACTATGAATGTTTTGAATTATGGCACGGCCCATTTTGATGGTATTAAGCAGGAACTTGCAAAATATGTTGTCGTGAAAGCTGTTCACAGGCAAAGGGACGTCTGCCAAGTAGAGCCGTTCAAAAGCGAGATAACAAGAGTTCAGGGACAGCATGTGCCTGTGAGTATGAGGGGCAATGCTACCAGTAGTAGGGAACAGTATATGAAAGGGGCTATTGATGCTCCAGTCAAGAAAAAAAGGAGGAATATATCGTGTATAGCTGAAAATGTGTTGCTGGAAAAGCGCAGCAGGTCAGGCAGCATCCAGGGAACAGGAGAATCGACGTTTCGGGCATAAGTCCTTCTTCAGGAGAAGGGCTTATGCCTGAAACGTCGATTCTCCTGTTCCCTGGATGCTGCCTGACCTGCTGCGCTTTTCCAGCAACACATTTTCAGCTCTGATCTCCAGCATCTGCAGACCTCACTTTCTCCTCAAATATATCGTGTATAGGCAGTTGCGATCAAGCGAAACCCTTATGGAGCTTTAGAGGTGTAGAAGTACACTTACGAGGGAAATCAGGAGTGCAAAAAGAAGGCATGAGATAGTTTTGGCACGTAAGGTTAAAGAGAACTGAAAGCGAGTCTACAAATAAGGCAGAATTGAAACTAGTGAGAGATTAGGGCATCTTAAAACTCAAAGAACCAACTATGTGTTTTTCGAAAGGAGATTTATTAGTCGTTTATTATTGTATGTACTCACTTGAGGACATTCAAAAGCTTACAAGTCTCCACGTGATGCAATCTTAGATAAAATTGTACCCCATGGGTATATACTCTTGGCACAAAGCAGAAAAACAAAGAAAACAAGTTAAATTGTAAAGCATTGCCGTCCTTCCTATAAAAGTGGATAACACACAATTAACTGTTCAACAACACAGTCCATTAGTGCTAGGCCATGCTGGGTTCACACGGCTCACATGGACTCTACATCCCCCACTACGCTGCCTCACAGACTATTCTTGCCTGATAGGTGAGATTCCACATGAATATTTAGTGATTAGGTTAGATTCAAGTCCAGAATAACCCTCCGAAAGGGAACCACCCAGACCCATTTCCCTCTGACTAATGCACCGAACTCAATGGACATTTTAGCATGGCAAATTCACTTGACCTCCGCCTCTGCGGACTGTGTGAGGAAATCCACGCAGAGACAGGGCGAATGTGCTTACTACACAGAGAAAGCTGCCCGTGGATGTGAAGCAGGAATGCTAACCGCTGAGCCACCGTGCCACTCCATGTCAGCATTTACTGTGGAGAAAGTCATGGAAGCGAGGGCACTCAGGACTGTCAAGAAAGTTGTTTTGAAACGGAGACACATTACAGAAGAGGATGTGCAGTAGTTCTAAAAATGCATAACAGTGGATTAATACCCAGAACCTGATGAAGTGTATCTTAGGCCATTGTGAGGATCTAGGGAAGAAAATGCGGGGCTGCTAGCTGAGATATTATTATCAATTCATAGACTTGTGTGGAACGGTCACTGAAACCAAAGCATTAACCCTGACTGCTCTGCAAAGATGCTGCCAGACGGTGTGAGCTTTTCCAGCAACTCCTGCTTTGGTTTCTGAACGAGGGCATGCACAATCCTTTCCGATTGTGTTTGTATCATTGACAGCCACGGGTTAGGTGCTGCAGAACTAGAAGAGAGCTAAAGTTTTGACATTATTTTTCAAAAGGCTATAAGGAAAAGCCAGAGAACTACAGACCGATTCGTCTGATGTCAGGGGTAGACATGCGCTTGGAGGAGATTCTGAAAGACAGGGTTTATATGCTTTCAGAAAAGCAATGACTGATCTCAGAGAGTCAGCATGACATTGTGTGTGGTCAAGTATGTCAGAAAAATACGATTGATGTTTTTCAAGTGTTGAGCAAGAAGATAGATGAAGGTAAAGCAGCACACATGGTCTATGTGGACTGAAGTGAGGCTCAACAGTGTTCTACATGGTAACCTGTTTAATAAGGATAAATGACAGGGATCAGGTCGATCCAGCCCATTAGATATAAAATTGGCTTGACAATTGGAGACAGAGGGTGATGGGAGAGATTTGTTGTTCCAACTGGAGGTCAGAGAGCAGTGGTGCAAGGATTGGTTCTGGGTCTACTGCTGGTCGTTATCTTTATAAATAACTTGGAAAACAATATAGAAAGTTTGGTTACTAAGTTTGTAGATGACACCAAAATTATTGCTATTGTGGGCAATGACGAAGGTCGTTAAAACGACAATGAAAGTGAGATCAACTGGGCCAATGGGCCAAGGAATAGCACGTGAAGCTTAATACAGATACTTGTGAGGTTTGGCATTTTGTAAGGTGAACCAGGGCAGTATTTACACCAATAAAGGTAGGCTCCGAGGGAGTGATGTCTAACAGAAAGTTCCAGGGGTACAGGTACATAGTTCCTTGAAAGTGGAGTCGCAGATATACTGTGAAGTGAAGAAGGCATTATATTGCTTGCCTTTATTGGTTAGTGCATTGAATATAGGCTTTGGAACATCACGATGAAGCTGTACAAGTCAATGGTCAATTTGGATTTGTAAAATTGCGTACAGTTTGTGTCGATCTGCTTTGGAAACGCTGGAATAAACTGGATAGGGTGCAAAATTATTCAAATGTTGTGACAGAGACTGGTGGTTTTGATTTATAAAGACAGCCTGGGATAGTTTTCCCTTAGGGTAGGAGGCCGTGGGGTCAATATTTACAGGTTTATAAGGTTATAAGCAACATGGATAGGATGAAAAACGAGGGTGTTTTCACAAGGGTAGAGGTATCCAAAACCAGAGAGCATAGTTTAAGGTGAGAGGAGAAAAAGTAATAAAAGTTTTCTAAGATGCAGCTCTTTCTCACAGAGGTTGGTATGAATACCTAACGAGTTGTCAGAGAACGTGGGAAAGGCGAGCAGAATTACAACAATTAAAAAACAATTGCATGAGTATATGAATGAGAAAGGTTTGGAGGAGTATGTGCCAAGCGGAGGAAACTATGATTTGTTCAGTTTCGGAAACCTGGTGATCATGGACGAGTTGGGCCAAACCGTCTGTTGGCATATTTTATGACTTTATCACTCCTCTTTCATCACTAATTCTTCGTTGTCATCAATTTATTTCCGAGTGAATAATCCTCTGTAAATCATGCCAATGATCTAGCTCTCCAAACTTTCTTGAAAGAGTATTTCTGACGTTGATGAGATGCGAGACACCCCTGCAGCTGCAGAATCAGCATTGAATTCAACCACAATGTGTAACATTTCGGCTGGGATAATCCCACAGTATACCATAACCATCAAGCCGGTCTATGGTTCATTGACAGGTGTGAGTGAACATGTCAGTGTCAGAACCATGTCAGTGTCAGAACCTAAAACTGATTACTACTCGTTACAGAAACTGCTCTTGACTGCTTAAATTCCAAACAGCAGAACTGCATCTGATGGAGAGGGCAAAATAATCCTAAAACGAACAGATCAGAACTAAGTTCTGATTTCTGCCACATCCATTCATAAATGGTGATGGAGAACTATACAACTCACTGAAGGAGAGGACTCCACAAATATCTCCATTCTAAGTAATAGGACAGTGCTGTACGTCAGTGTAAAATACAACATGCAGTGTCTGCACGCTTCCCAGCCAGAGGTGTGGTGTGGATGATCCTCCTTACGTTCGTCATGATGCCCACAGAATCACAGATGCTAATCTTCAACCAATTCGTTTGGCTGCACATGACATGAAGAAACATCTAAACACAGTAGATGTGAAAATTGCAATGGGCTCTGACACCATTCCTGTAATAGGACTGAAGACTTATGGTGAGCAACACGCCGTGTCCCCGGGGGAAGCTGTTTCGGCCAGCTCCAACTCAGACATCTCCATGGCAATGTAGGGAATTACTTAGCTATGTACAGTTTCCTAAGAGGAGAATAGTTACAATCTGACGAATCAACACATCCACAGTCCCATCACTACAGTCAAATAGTTGGAAATTCTTTTTGACAGAGCTGTCAAGCGGCACAGAAATAACCTGTTCACTGTGGTTTCCAATGTGACTCAATTTGGAATGCTGCAGTTTCGGATATATCACTGAATTACTAATCCAGACCAGACCAATGCTCTGGCAGCTGGTCGAAGTTAAAACAATTAATTCAATATCGAAATCTAAAATATGGTGTCAGTGATAGTGACCTTGAAGACAATGTAGATTTTCAACTCCAATTAGCTTCCCCAATGTACTTTCAGGAAACAAATCTCCCGTGATTTCCTCGTCTGGTCTCAACGTGACTCCAGACAAACAGAAATGTGGTCACTGAAACAGCCAAAAAAGACACTCAATTTTATAAAAGTGCTTCGAGATCTTCAAGGATAAAACTGGGCAGAACACATGACAACAGCCTCGGTATTGGAAAGGAGAATGGAATGGGAAAAACATTCCTGTTGACCCTGCAGAGACCTCCTTCCTAACATCTGAGAGCTAGTGATAACATTTACAGAGCTTTTCCGCAGACTGCATAGAAACATCAGGAAAGGAGGACACCGGTTCAACACATTGAGCCGTCCCAATTCTAGTTCGTGTCCGAATATCTTCTCACTGCAACCTTACGAAAAACATGCATTCGTCATCATGTTATTAAGAACATAACAAACATAATAATAATTGCAATAGTCACTTCAGTTTTGCTGGCTATTTAACATAATAGTGGCTGATCTTCATTCTCCACGCCATACTCTTTATCACTCCCCATAACTTTCGAGTCTAGATATCCTTATGTATAGTCAGTGCCTTGGCTCCACAGTAGAGTGGAATTCTCTATGCAGTAGAGAATTCCTCAGGTTCACTAGCCTCTGAGTGCCAACATTTATTCTCATCTCAATGCAGAGTGGCCTGCCTGAACCTCATACTGTCGACAATTGTTTTATACGTCCCAGAATTATCTTCCCTTCTTCCAATCTATCTCGTCCTGTCAGAGTCTTATACATTTCACTGAGATCTCCACTCCTTTTCCTCAACCCCATGGAATACACGCTCATTTGACACAAAGTGTGCAAATACGACAGCCCTGTGAATCCACAGATAAGTCTAATTATCATTCTTAGTTGCACTTCCTCAATCAGTGGTTTGTTCTTTATTCGGCAAGGAGACCAAAACTGCACAATGATCGAGATGAGCTTCCACATAGTCGCGGTAAAGCTGCAGGAAGACATCCTTACATGTACTCAAATCCCCTGAAATGAAGGTCAACACACCATTTGTCTTCCTACCGGCTTTCTGTTCCTGCAGTATTGCTTTCAGTGACTGGTGTACAAGGAGATCCAGATCATTTAAAATGTTACAGCTACCCAGTTGGTGAATTTATGTACACTTTTCAGTGTGCCAATGCCATTCCCAATATTGACATCTAGCTCCAGAACTCACTGACATGCATGGACCTTGGAAGTCTGTCGAGAAGAAAATGAATAATAAAAAAAAGCAGTGTTCACTTTATAGATCAACATTTCTTAAGGAATCCGTCTTCAAATGGAAGACTGTCGTTTTCTTGTTCCCATTAAAGTACATTACGTCACATCTAACCATATTGCTCTTCATCTGCCACATATTTGCCCAAATGTCACTTGTCTCAATCACCTTGGAGCTTTTTTTTTAAAACATCCTCCTCACCCACTCATCTCACTTACTGCCATTAGCAGGCTTGGAAACATTGCATTTCATTTTCCCAACGAAATGTTGCTTGGAAAATGTGTCACCATATTTTTTCTGATCCATCACACTCACTGTACGTCTGTCATACCACCTACCCCCGAACAAGGCACACGCTCCACTACTCTCACTTTTGCATGCAGCATGCACTTACCTTCACTCTCTCTGGCACTAAGATCCAATCGAGTTTGGATTTATTGTTTTAGCAAACTCAAACCAGTGAGACGATCTGATTCTTGGGATATAAAAATGCAGACATGGTGAAAATTGAAGACAGAACAACTGCCATTGCGATAGACATGTCCGGGGAGGTAATACTTTGTTTTCCAAGAAAATATGAAACTCTCTAGCAAAGGTATCTTCCTATGAAACATATTCGCAGTAGATAGGGAGAAGATGACCCAGGAAATTCAATAGCACGAATAGCGAAGTTATGGTGGCAATCACCAAGAAGTTGCGAGAAAAATTGAATGGGCTGAAGATGAGTAAGTCTCCTGGACCAAATGGACTACACATGAAAGTTCGAAGGGAGTTAGCCGAAGAAATAGTGGAGGGGTTACCAGTGATCCTTCCGGAATAATTGGAAACAGGGACGGTCTCAGACGACAGGAAAATCGCGAATGTGACATCCCTGTCGAAACAGTGTTCAAGGCAAAAGACGGAAAAATTAAAGACGAATAAAGCTGCACTTCGTCGTGGGTGAAATCGTGAAATCCATGTGACTCCAAACAGGTTACTGTGACATTCCAGACATTTTACTGGAAGTTATACCAAACTGAAGGTTGTGTGGACGGGCGGCAAAACTGGAGTCTTTTTTAAGGATCTGCATCTCCCAGGCCAATATTCTGTTTTATTCTTTAAAAATGGAAGGTACAGGATGTTTCCGCTTTCACTCTTTCTATTTCACTCTTAAATGTGAACTTTAAAATCCTCTCTAAGACTCCTGTTTTAAGGCTGGAGTCTATGTTACCTTCTATTGTTAAAGAGGGCCAGACGGCCTTCAGTAAGGACCACAGGTCCCCCAATAACGTTTTAATACAATAAGATAATTCAAGCATGTTATCAACAGTCAATACAGGGATTGGTGATTTCTGCAGATGCAGGGAATGCATTTGACCGAGTTGACTAGCCGCACAGCTTTTATCCTCTGGTGCAGTTTGGCTTGGGGGAAGTCTTTACAATATGGATGAAGGTTCTCCACTGTGGTTTTATAGCTGCAATCATCAACAATGGAGTGCAATATACCAACTTTAAGATTTGTATTGGCAGCCAACAAGGCTATCCCCTTTTGCCACTGCTGTTTACAATGGCGATTGAACCATTGGCAAAGGAAATTCGTAGGGATCCCAGTATATCAGCTGCAGACTTTGAGCCAAAATTACATAAGAGTTCATTGAACACAGATGATGTCCTTTTTTTGGGTCAAATCCAACAGTTTCTGTGCCTCACCTGGTAAAATGCATCAGTGCATTTAGTGCATTTTCGGGGTGCAAGATTAATCTTGCAAAATCAGAGGCTATGCCTATATGTGATCTTATGAAGGTGCGAGGTCTGGAGGGCGAATATCGATTCCCATTGAAGTGACCACAGGGGTTTTTATGTATTTGGGCATATTCTTTCTTCCAGTTCTGGATCAGTTGTTCAAAGCTAATGTTGCTTAATTATTTGACAAAATTAAACACAATCTTCAAAGATGGGACGGGCTTCGATTCTCATGTTTGGTCAGATAGTGGTTATAAAGTTGCAAATTCGCCCCTGTTTGTTGCACCCTATCCATATGCTCCCCCTGATTTTCGATAAGCAAACATTCAGAAGACTGCATTCCCTTATTAAATTACCCAACTAGAATTGCCTCATAGAATAGGGGCAGTGGATCTCCTAGGCAGTAAAAGCTACCAACTGAGCTCATTTTTATCCTACAACAATGATTGTGTTTTTGAGAACCTTTTTCAATATGGTTAGACATCAAAACCTCCCAGGCAAGGAGCCCACTTACTAGCTTGCTGTTTTGGACAGTATAGGGACAGTTATAGAAAATTGCCATAACCCAATAGTTATCAATTCTATTATCAAACGCATGGGTATCAATTCGGCAGAGGGGAGGCAATATTGGCAGAACATCTTCCGTTACACCTTTCGTGGGTATGCCGGATTTTCAACCGGGAATGATAGATTCAGAATTCAAACGTTGAGCATTTAGGTGTGTGTCCGGCATGAACGATTTATTTAAGGTAGACACAAGGATATCCTTTGATCAATTAGCATGGAAAAACGAGCTATCTAACAGGGGCATACTTCGTTTTTTTTTCAAGTTCAGGATTTTATCCAAAAAGACTACACTTACAGGTCCGACATAGAGTGGAGTGCGCTCAGTGCAAAGAGTACACTTTCTGTCAGCACCTTATCTCATCAATTCGGAGATGACACCCCTCCCCACCTGCGATGAGCTCGATCGACTCTGAAGGCTGTTGGAGAGAGAGTTAGGCGTTGAGGTCTCATCAGAGGCATGAGAAGATATTTGGGAAAACTTAAACGTTGAATAGTCTCCACAGTATCGACTATGCTCAGGACTGTTTGTCAAAAGTTAAACTGAATGTATCTTCAACATGCCCCAACTGCAAGTTTGGTACAGGTTCTCTTACCCATTGTCTCTGGTCCTGTGATAGGTGTCAAACAATGTGAAGCACTGTAAAGGTTGCAATTGAGGGAATTTTGAGTGTAAGGGTGTAGAAGGATCCGATCTCTCTTGTTCTTGGCCTGCACAGTGTTGATGCGCACAAGAAGAAAAAAAATACTTTGCAACATTCTCACTTTCTATGCAAGGAAGAATATCTTGCTCAGTTGGGTATGCGAAATCCCACCAGGCTTGTCGATGTGGTGGGAGATTATTATGAAGAAGATTCCCGTGGAGTTTCTGACAAATATGAGAATTTTTACAAGCATGCCTGCCCTTTTTTGAATACCTTGACACAAAGGTATCTGCAACACTAAATACGGGCTTCCATATATAATCGTAAAAATTGTGCCTCTTATTTCAAAACCTGGCAGCTTTCGGTTTTTCTTTGTATTCCTGTCTTCTTTTTTCTTCTTCGGGATTCTGCTTCCCAGGTCGTTGACAGGTAAAGGAACTCTTCACAGAATAGATATTTCGGCAGCAGGCTTGTTTGTGTTGGCTGCAATTTGCTGCTCTCGCTAACTGTTCAAAATATCTGCTATTTATACCCCAAAACATCAGATCCTTTCATTGGGTTTGATGTCATCTAAAATAGTAAGATTCAAATTCCATTTGACTTTTGCACCTGAGGTGTAATTTAAACTGAATGGACAAATTTTTAATTTGTCTTGGTACCCTGGTAACACAGAACTAGATATGTGTTTCAACCCAAATATTACAGTTTGAAATATTCTGCACAATTTGTGCCAGCCAGAAATGTCATCTCCCTTAAAGGTACAGAACAGCCACAACTTCACAACACCAGGGAGGCTGATATTAATCATAGATGCTGAAAATTGCCTTCAACCAACGCCTTTCAATTCAATACTGTTTTATTAAAATTTAAAACAATGATTAAAATTTACCATTCTGAATGGGATATGTGAGTGCAAGTGAGGTATAGAATGTTAGAGATGATTGATAAATTTTGTTTACCATTCAAAGTGCCTTGGACATAGGAGTATCGCAACATAAGCATGCTTCTCTGTTCATAAATAGAAACATACAACCTTTCTTTCCTGATCAAGTATTAACATATCAGTGAAAGATTGAGAAATCATCATCTGAGAACAATATTTGCAGAAGATAATGCGGGTTTATAACAGGCAATCAGCATCTATAGATTAGATTACTTACAGTGTGGAAACAGGCCCTTCGGCCCAACAAGTCCACACCGACCCGCCGAAGCGCAACCCACCCATACCCCTACATTTACCCCTTAAACCTAACACTACGGGCAATTTAGCATGGCCAATTCACCTGACCCGCACATCTTTGGACTGTGGGAGGAAACCGGAGCACCCGGAGGAAACCCACGCAGACACGGGGAGAACGTGCAAACTCCACACAGTCAGTCGCCTGAGTCGGGAATTGAACCCGGGTCTACAGGCGCTGTGAGGCAGCAGTGCTAACCACTGGGCCACCGTGCCGCCCACCAAATATGTGAATAGAGAATTATACCCCGGAGACAATGCGGAATGCAGATGCTGGACAATTTAGAATGTATAAAGTGTGGTGGTGGAAAAGGCACTGTAGGTCAGGCAGCATCCGACACGCAAGAGAACCAACTTTTCAAGCAGGACCATTCTTCAGACTGGAGCAAGGGAAGAGTGCTGGGCGGGCTGGGGCTGTGGTAGGGTATGTGGTAGGGGCGCGAATATAGGAAGTGATAGTCATAGTTTGGTGGGAAGTGTGGACAGGATAGTTGGGAAAGAAGACTAGCATTTAGGTCCCTTATAGAGGGCGGAGGACTGTATCTGGGATGTTGTTAGAACATAGAACATAGAACATAGAATAATACATCGCAGTACAGGCCCTTGGGCCCTCGATGTTGCGCCGATCCAAGCCCACCTAAACTACACTAACCCACTATCCTCCATATACCTATCCAATGCCCTCTTAAATGCCCATAAAGAGGGAGAGTCCACCACTGTTACTGGCAGGGCATTCCATGAACTAACGACTCGCTGAGTGAAGAACCTTCCCCTAACATCAGTCCGATATCTAGCCCCCCTTAATTTAAAGCTATGCCCCCTTGTAATACCCGACTCAATACGCGGGAAAAGGTTCATACTGTCGACCCTATCTAACCCCCTAATCATCTTGTACACCTCAATCAAGTCACCCCTAAACCTTCTTTTCTCTAGTGAAAACAGCCCCAAGTGCCTCAGTCTTTCCTCATACGATTTTCCTTCCATACCAGGCAACATCCTGGTAAACCTCCTCTGCACCCGTTCCAATGCCTCCACATCCTTCCTATAGTATGGCGACCAAAACTGCACACAATATTCCAGATGCGGCCGTACCAGAGTCTTATACAACTGCATCATGACCTCAGGACTCCGGAACTCAATTCCTCTACCAATAAAAGCCAGTACGCCATATGCCTTCCTCACCGCACTATTTACCTGGGTGGCAACTTTCAGAGATCTGTGTACATGGACACCAAGATCCCTCTGCTCATCCACACTACCAAGTATCCGACCATTAGCCCAGTACCCCATCTTTTTGTTATTCTTCCCAAAGTGAATCACCTCGCACTTAGCTACATTGAATTCCATCTGCCACCTTTCTGCCCAGCTCTGCAGCTTCTCTATATCCTGCTGTAACCTGCCACATGCTTCCTCACTGTCAACAACTCCTCCGACTTTCGTATCATCCGCAAACTTGCTCACCCAACCTTCTAACCCCTCTTCCAGGTCATTTATAAAAATGACAAACAGCAATGGTCCCAAAACAGATCCTTGCGGAACACCGCTAGTGACGGCACTCCATGAAGAAACTTTGCCATCAACTACTACCCTCTGTCTTCTTCCATCCAGCCAATTTCTAATCCAAACCTCCAACTCACCCTCAATGCCATATCTCCGTATTTTCTGCAGTAGCCTACCATGGGGAACCTTATCAAACGCCTTACTAAAATCCATATATACCACATCTACCGCTTTCCCCTCATCAACCTCCTTCGTCACCTTTTCAAAGAATTCAATAAGGTTTGTGAGGCACGACTTGCCCTTCACAAAACCATGCTGACTATCCTTGATCACATTATTCCTATCCAGATGTGCATAAATCCTATCCCTTACAATTCTCTCTAAGACTTTGCCCACAACAGAAGTGAGACTCACCGGCCTATAGTTACTAGGGCTATCCCTACTCCCCTTTTTGAACAAGGGAACCACATTTGTTGGGGAGGGCAAGTTTGGAACTCTTGAATTCATTGTTGATGCGTGTGTTTCTAGGCTCCAGAGGCAGAAGATAAAGTGATCCCGGCAATATTCTGATAAATCTCTCCTGAACCCTCACCAGATTAATAACATCCTTCCTATCTCAGGATGACCAGGCCTGCACACAGTACAAGAGCGAAGCTTCACCAATATCCTGTGGAATTTCGACAAGACTTCACAACTGCTAAAATCAAAGGTCTGAGCAATGAAAGTTCCTTAAGCACCATGTCTATATGTACCACAATTTTCAAACAATTATATCTGCACTCCGGTTCACTCTTTCCTATAACAATATCAAAACCCGAGCATTAATTAGTGGGCGGCACGGTGGCACAGTGGTTAGCACTGTTGCCTCATAGCATCAGAGATTAGGGTTCAATTCCCGCCTCAAGTGACTGACTGTGTGGAGTTTGCACATTCTCCGCGTGTCTGTGTGGTTTTCCTTCGGGTTCTCCGGTTTCCTCCCACAGACACAGAAATGTGCAGGTTAGGTGAATTGGCCATGTTAAATTGCCCGTAGTGTTCGGTGAAGGGATAAATGTAGTGGAATGGGTCTGAGTGTGTGGCGGGTCGGTGTAGAATTGTTGGGCCGAAGGGCCTGTTTCAACACTGTAAGTCATCTAATTGTATTAGCCCTCCCGTTGTTTGATTTGCCTAAACGCTGTATATTGCATTTATCCAAGACAAAATCCAGCTGCCAGACTCAGCCCCGTGAGTGATATTACTGCCCCTTCACACGCCCCTTTCAATTTTAAAGCATCTCCCCCTCTCCAGAAGGCCGACAATCTCCAGAATTGATTGTGTCAAAGACCCAGATCTTGTTTTGCCTTGTGTTGGCAAGGGAATAAGCGGGTAAGGACAGGCTGGAAATCAATATGGTGCTACGTGTCACTTTATGATTTTAGCAAGACAGTATCCATCTGTTGGAGGTTGGGAATAGTGACCGGTGTTTTGGGACCAGACATTGCCCTTTTTCGTCGTCTCTTGTGCTCAATATTGATGTCCAATCGAGATCCTTCATAGTGCAGTGTGTCTGCAGGATTTCATGCGAAAGATAATAGGCAAATCAGCTGGAAATCTTAGCCAAGCAATGAAAGGTTTTCATCGTTTATCTCCAATGCAGCTTATAGGCACTAAACATCCTATGGTTGAGGATAATACCTTGCGTTTGTGCAACAATGAGAAATACCCTCTGTGTTAGTCAGTGATGTTAAAAAGAATTTAATATATTCGCACAGAGCTGACTGGGCAGCACGCAAGAACTGCTGCACTGGTTAATATGACTTTCAAACGGTCGAATACGTTCTGGCATTGACCTGTCCACTGAAACCTTCGCCATTTCTGAAAATGGTTCCTGGTAGTATCCAACTTTGGGGTGATGTAACTGGTTTGTCCAACATTCTTGATACTGTCCTCCAATCTCAGAATTCGATGTGAGTCCGATTTTGTAACAGCGCTGACCTGCCGTAATCTGCAAAATCGGTTATTCCCTTCCGGTTTCAGATTGAAGTCAATCGGTGAACTCCACTCAGTCTGGATCAGTTTGATGATGTTGTCATTGAGCATGGCCTCCACCTCCTTGAGGACCTGTCTGGATGTGAAATGATTAATGTGTTGGGGTGTTGTGTTGTCTGCGCAGTATTCCCTCCGTCTACCTTACGTACAATAGCATTAGTTCTCCGCATCTGATACTTACGTATGTCCTTATATAACAGTAACAAACCTTTCAACTGCATTCTATGCTCCAGTCACAGATAGTTTGCTGACGTATCCTACACCTCAAGGACGTCTTCATTTTTTGACATATTTTGAGGCACAGCAAAATCCAAATCATCTGGATTTGATTCCTCGCTATGTGGGGCAGTAACTAACATCTGTTTCTCCAGTAGATTCGTTTCGGGCATGTCTAATCGCAAATAATACGAATGGGATACCTTTATCCCAAGCATTCAGGTAATCCTGACAGTATGCTCTCAACTGATCTTTAAATTTTGATGCTTCCTTTCTCAAGCTTCCTCGGATTCGGAATGATACACAATGCATTTGAAGTGCGATATAATTAAGCTATCCGTAACTTCCTTAAATAGCCTAGCAGTAAAAAATACTCTTGGTCCAACTGAATCTCTCTGGGTAGTCCATTCCATGTGAAGAAAAATATTATCTCCTCGACCACGATTTTGGATTTGATACTCCGTAGTGGAAT
This sequence comes from Chiloscyllium plagiosum, assembly GCF_037043375.1. NCBI lineage: Eukaryota > Metazoa > Chordata > Chondrichthyes > Orectolobiformes > Hemiscylliidae > Chiloscyllium > Chiloscyllium plagiosum. The sequence continues at coordinate 11,011,672 of NW_028270190.1, forward strand.
TGATGCTGGTAGCCTGGTACAGCCATCTATTAAGGTTAGCAAGTATTGGTTCCCACTTTTACTTCTTGAGAGGGGATGTACACAGTCAATGATAACTTGTGTGAAATGTCCTTCAAGTTAGGGAATAGGCAACAAATGTGCAAGTTTTATTGCTGCCTGTGGCTGACCTGCCATTTGGGAGGAGGGCTCCTGCCTGAAACATCGATTTTTCTGCACCTCGGATGCTGTCAGACCTGCTCTGTTTTTTTCTGCACCACTCTAATCTTGACATACGACAAACGTTAACCACATCTTTGTGCTTTCCAGACCATTAAGAATGTTGTTGTGCGTTAGCCTGAATCTTTAGGACCCATGGTAACCTCCTACAGGTAGTTTATGTATTACTGTAACACCTCCAGTCTGTATGCTATCAGCAACACAATGTGGCGCACTTGTACCCATTTCTCCTCTGCACTAACCAGCCGTGGTCTCCATTTCCATCTTAGGATTCTATCTTTCATTTACTAACTATCAGGATTATCTTCTGCCTCCTTTTCGACCTACGCGGCCACTGATATTCCTTTTATTATTTTGTCTTTCTGTTTCAGGTTCCTTGGCCGTTCAGGACCAACCACTTATGTCTGAACCTCTGCTTGATCAGGATTTTCCTATGCTAATACGGCAAACGTCAAACAGTGGGCCTGCTCACTGAACCTCAACTCCTTACCTTTACTTTAGTCTTTGCAACGTGTTGTAACTTATGATAGTTGGATCTTGTAACAACATACTCTGGGATAATGCCTGGATATTTCTGTTTTAATTCCTTTTTTTTCTTGATCTTCCGAGAGCTTCTCCACGACAAGGTGTTTGGATCCTGCTAAATCATTGCCAATAACAAATTGGATACCTGGAACTAACCCTCTGTCAATGACTTCCAATATTACTTCCCCAGTCTTGAGTTGGCATTCCAAACTGACCTTACATAGTGGAAAGCTAAAGTTCTCTCCATCTGTCCCACAAATACAACCCATTCTGCAACTGATCAGAAAGTGTGCAAATTCCTTCATCTCTTACTAACAGGGACTGGTTATATTCAGTTTCTGTCCGAATGACAACTTCTTGCCCCTTCTCCCCCTGTTCTTTCTGCGTAAACTGTATCCACAGAGACGAATTCTTCATTGAGATCAGGTACCTACTCCATCGCCAGCTCCTGCTGTGGACCCTCCTGCAGCTGCTTGGCTCCTCCAGGAGTTTCCTTTACTATTTTCACTAATGCCACTGGCTAAGCTTCTTTCACGACATACTGCCTTTCTTTAAAGACCAGCATTGTGACTTTACGTGTCACACGTCACCACAGTAGATATATATATATATATATATATATATATATATATATATAAGGCCTTTCACTTCTTTCCACCTTCTTTGGTGTTATTCCTAACTGTCTTAAACTCTTACCAATGTTCGCTACTCTTGGTTTTGTAGTGTCGGATCTCCCCATCTTGCAACTTCTCTCCCTCATAGGACGATATTCCAGCTAGAAGCTTGTCTTATGCACCAACATGTATTCATCCGCTAATTCTGCTGCCCTTTTCACTTCATGAGCTTTTTGTTCTTCCACGTGCATTCTTTCATTATTTTAAGTGAGTTTTTAAACTCCTTCGGCAGAATAATCTCTCTTCGAGTCTTATAGGTTGTATCTATCTTTAAGGCACGCACCATCTTTTGAATTGACGATGTTTAATTCTTTCAAACTGATCATAAGTCTGACCTGCTTCCTTCTTTACGTTTCTGAAACGCTATTTGTACACTTCTTGTTCCAATTCGCAAATACTTTAAGCAACATGTTTGACCTCTTCATAATCTCTTGACCTCTCGTCTGACTGCGCAACAAATATTTCACTTGCTCTGCGTACCAGTTTCGTCTGAACTAGCATTACACATAAATCCTCCGACGACTCTATCTGCCCAGCCAATTTTTCAAATGAATTTTAAAAAGACTTAAACAGCATTGTCATTAAAATGTGGCAGAGTTTTGGTATATTTGTTTATATTCTCTTTACCGTCTCTTTTAATCTCCACCTGTCAACTTGACTTTGCTGACTCAGTCACAACATCTCGATATCAAGTCACCACTCTTTCTTTCTCTCTCTTCTCTGTCTTTCTCTCTGCCTTTCTTCTCTCTCTCTCTTTGCTCATTTAAGAACCTTCTCTCACTCCTTTTCCTGTTTCTCTCTTCTCTCTCTTTCTCTGCGTCTCTCCCTTTCTCTTTTTTCTCTCTCTTGGTTTATCTTCAAATTCCATTTTCCTCAATTGAACTTACTTTTTTTTCTACCCGACCACTCATGTCCATTTCTCTGTCACGCCAAAATGTTTGAGTAACCCACTTACAAATTCAGATTTACTTTTGTCCTTAATTAAACCCAAACCTAAATTAGTTGCTAATTCTAAAAGTATGGTCTTGTCCTTTCTGTTTAAACTTTTTTGGCAATTTTGAAAATCATCTTCAAATCCCAGAACCTCTTTCGAAACTTTAAGAATTCTTCGTGAAACGGAAGTCTAACGTCTTTGCTAATTCTGAAATAACGGCCTTGTTCTTTCCTTCCAAACTTTCTTGGCAAGTGTGAGAATCATTTTCAAACCCCAGAACCTCATCAGCAATTTTGAGAGGCATCTCTCTGACTTTTAATTTAACCAACCGCAGGTCACCTAAACTAAACAGATAGTCTCACTTACGTTTTATTTAAAGACCCAGGACACTCACGAGCAAGTTGCTTATATCTAACGCGCTTTCTCCTACCCCAACTCTATTCAGTTCTGCCCAAATCTTAGACTGGATCTGTCTAAACATGTTCAAAATACGGAAGAAATCTCCCAACCTGTTATGAGACGCGGGTAAGCACTTCTCCTAGTTTAAACCAGCAGCACAGAAAAAATGCACCCTGTGTGGTAGTTTGTTCAACTTCAATAGCTAAAGAACTATTCCAGAGGTCACTACTTAAAGTAAAAACTAACAACGTTATTTTAAAGTCAAACAGAGAATAGATGAACCAACAACTATTTACAACTCCTTTCCTTTAACCTTGTCTTTTACCTCCCACTCAATGATACTAGTCAAATGGAAAAGTATTGAAAAATACTCCTTTCAAAACCAGTCTGCTCCTTGGACTCTCCATTGTAGATTTTCCTCTGTAGATTCTCACGAGGTCAATTTCGATGTTCTGCTTGCAGAATCATTTCACAGACAGGTACACTTAAGACAGCCCTAAAACTAGCAGTCTGCTTCTGCTGGTCTTTTGCCAGTTCTCCATGCACCTGATCAAAATGACCGGTTTTATAGCCCAAAACATGGGACCGTTTCATTGGTTTAATAATATCAAAGTAATAAATCAAAATTTGATTGGATTCTGATATCTTGGTGCATAATTTAAACTGTTTGGTGGAATTTGAATTTGTTCTTTTATCCATGGCAACACACCTACTGCTAGAAGCTACGACCAGCTGTTACATCGTTACCTTGTTCCAGACTCCCTGTGCTTTGTCCTTGCTAGCTTTTCAAGGTATAGCACATCTACACTTTCACAACAAATACCGTCAAGTTAGTCTGAAGATGCAGCAAGTGATTTGGAATTGATTGTAGCTGTTCCTTGCACGGGGTAGTGGGTACGATCTCAATAATATTTTTCTGCATCTGAGCAGAGAATGTCTGAGACGACAAATGATATATCGTAGTTATGTGTAGTTATCTTGCCCTAAAATGAGAAAAATGAAATAATCTTGCCTTTCAAATATTTCAAAGATATTTTACTTTCTTTTAGGAGAAAGGCATTCTGTTTTTAGGATAAACTGTTTAGGCCTGAGAAGTAGAGGTGCTCTTTTTTAATATATAATATCTTGTGAGGAGTGTATTTGGAGAATACCTGATAGATATTCCCTCTTATATGGGAAAATAAAACGGGGGAAATATTTTGCGAATAAGGCAGATTCTGAGGAAGTGTCACTGGACCTGAAGCGTTAACTCTGATTTCTCTTCATTGCTGCTGCCAGATCTGCTGACCATTTCCAACAATTTCTGCATTTATTTAAGAATAATACACGTTTATTTTAAGGACAGATATTGTGAAGACATTAAATGTTTTATTTTTAAATTATGTAGGCACATATAAACACATCTTCAAAAAAGTGGTGCCACGTTAAGGAAACGGTTCAATGTCTGACAGCAACAATGATTTATCCACAAGAGCAGGAAATGTGATGGACTCAAATAGTTTAGACAATATTCAAGGAGTTCTCACGTGCTCAAATACGTGTCTGATAACGTTACTGTTTCAACTCAAAGAGGGGAAAACGTTATCCTTGCTGAAAAGGACAATCATATTGCTCGCTCGCTCTTCCCTTTTCTCCACCAGAGCAATGTGAGTGAGCTTAAAAAAACAACAAATCACCAGTCTTCCGTGCCACTCATAGGGGACTACTGATGAGTATTCATTGGAAACAAAAGGTATTCAGACAAATCCAATTATTCTAAGAAGCATTCCCATTGTCAGCAGCTTGTGTGATCAGAATATCTTCGAAGCATAATAACATTTGATACAAACTCTACGTTTTTCTTTTCAAGAGTTCAATTGATAATTGGGCAAAGTTCTTTCAAATTATACCATGTCTCACAAACTTTCTTGAGTTTTCTGAAGAAGTGCGAAGAGGATTGATGAAGCTGTGTGGATGGGATCTAAACAGACTTCAGTAAGGCGTGCAACAAGTTTCCACATGGGAGATTTAAACAAGGTTAGATCACAAGGTAAACAGGGAGAGCTAGCTACTTGGATGCTGAACTAACTGGAAGATAGAAGGTGGAGAGTGATAGCAGAGGGTCGCTTTTCAGACTGAAGGCATGCGACCAGTGTTATGCCATAATGATCTGTGCTGGGTCCACAGCTGTTCGTCCTTTATATAAATGACTTGAATGTGAAAATAAGAGGTTGGTTTGTAAGTTTGCAAATGATACCAAGATTGGAGGTGTAGTGGATAATGAAGAAGGATATGTCAAAGTACAACGGGATGTTGGTCATTTGAATGAATGGGCTGAGGAGTGGCCAATGGAGTTTAATTTAAAGAAATGTGAGGAGTGCATTTTGGAAATGCAAATTAGAGCAGGACGTATGCACTTAATGATAAGTTCCTGAGGAATGATGTTGAAAAAAAAGATCTTAGAGTGCAGGTACATGTTTCCTTGAAAGTGAAGTCGTAAGAAAATAGGATAATGAAGAAGGCGTTTGGTATGCTTTCCTTCATTGGTCAGAGTATGAGTATACGATTTAGAAGGTCATGTTGCATCTGTGTAAGACTTTGGTTAGGCCATTTTTGTGAATTGTGTGCAATTCTGGTCTCGCTCTACCGTTACAACGTTGTGAAATTTGGAAGGATGCAAAATAGATTGACAAGGATGTTGCCAGGTTTGGATGGTTTCAGGTACAGGGAAAGTCTGAATAGACTGAGTGTCAAAGGCTGAGGAATGCCCTTATAGAAGTTTATTAACTGATGAGGGGCATGGATGAGGGAAATAGTCAAGGCCATTTTCCTGGATTAGAAGAGTGCATAGGCTTAGGGTGAGAGGAGAAAATGTTAAAAGCAACTGCAGAGGCAACTGTTTCATGCAGAGGGTGGGCCGTGAGGAGAATGAACTGACAGAGGAAGTGGTGGAGGCTGGTAGAATTAAAACATTTAAAAGGTATCTGGATGGGCACCTGAATGAAAATGATTTATGGGGGTATTGATTAAGTGCTGGCAAATGCAAAAGATGAGGATAGAGTATATGGTCTTCATGGATGAGTAGGACGAAAGAGTCTGCTTCCGTGCTGTCCATCTCAGTGACTCTGAGTTAACATCGCACTGTTTTTGTTTTTTTATCAGTTTGTTGTCGTGTGCGTGCATGTGTGTGCGCGCAGGCGCGTGCGTGCTCATCAATCGTTTCAGAAAGGGAAATATCGATGTCCATATGAGCAATATCCAAACGGCTTGTCGTTCAATTTTCTATCATAGTTTTAGCAATTTAGTTTTGGTCATAAACGTCTTACTTTCGCAGATTAAGGAAAACTGACTGACTTGTTCCTAGCACTGACTCTGACTCAGTTTGTGATCAAGTTTATTGACTATGTCACCAAACTGGTGACATTTAAATTTTAATATGACCAGTGGAAGTATGGGGCGGAAAAGAAAACAGTGACTCGAACACTCAGGCATCTAAACAGCAATGAGTCTTTCATCAGTAGCGGTTAAGTTGTTGGAGGGGATTTTGACGGATATTGTCTTCATTCAATTTGAAAGGCAAGGACTGATTAGGGTTAGACAGCATGGCTTTGTGTGTTGGAAATCATGTCTCAGTAATTGATTGAGAAATGTGAAGAGGTGGTAAAGAAGATTGCTGAAGGCAGTGTGGTACACATTGTCGATATGGACATCAGCAAGGCCTTTCATAAGGTTCAACATGTAGATAGATTTTTTTAGGTTAGGTCACTTGGGATCCGTTGGAAGCTAACCAATTGGATGCAAAATTGTTTTGAAGGTAAATTATTTTTTCCAGACTGAAGGCCTGTAGCCAACGGTGTGCTGAAAAAAAATTAGTGCGAAGTTCACTACTTGGGATAACTGGTATTAACAATTTGAATGCGATATCGAAGGCATGATTAGTAAGTTTGCAGATAACACTTAAAAAGTGATGCACTGGGCAGTGAACAAAATTATCGTGTGGTACACTGGGATCCTTGATTCCCAATATGCCAAAGAATGGTAACTGGAATTTAATTTAGATGTTTATGAGATTTTGCATTTTGTTAAGGTAAGACAGGGTACGGACCTTCAGAATGTTGCTGAACAGAGAGACCTTAGGGTAGGTGAACAGTTTCTTGAAAGGGGAGTCACAGGAAGACAGGGTAGTGAAGAACACAGTTCGCACACTTGCCTATATTAGTCAGCGCATTGAGTTTAGGAGGTGGAGTGGCGTGTTTCACCTGTACAGGACATGGCTGAGGCCACTTTAGAATTGCTGTGTACAATTCAGATTGCTGTACTAAAGGAAACATGGTGTTAAAGTTGAGAAGGTGCTGCAAAAAGAATTACAAGGATATGCTAGAACTATAGGGTTTGAGTTATAAGAAGCTGCTGAACAAGTTGAGACTTTTGCCTGGGATTGTTGGAGGCCCGAGTGCTGACGTGGAAATGTTTTAGAAATTCATGAGGGACATGGATAGTCAAAACAGCGAAAGTCTCCAGGTAGGGGAGTCCAGAACTAGAGGGCAGAGGTTGAAGTTGAGATTGGAACGATTTAAAAGGGATGCTCAGTTATACATTTCATGCTGGCCGGGTGTGGATGAGGTGTACGTTAATGGAAACTGTTGACAGAGGAAGTGGTGAAGGCGGGTACAATTATACATTTTCGATATTTCTGGATGGATACATAGAGAGGAATAATATAAAGTGATATATGCAGAATGCTGACTAATGGGATTAGATCCGATCAGATTGGGCTAGCTGGTCAGTTTGGACAAGTTGGACTGAAGGGTCTGTTTTTCTGCTGTATGACATGCTGATTCGAACCAACAAATGAGGAGAAATTCTTAAAGGGCATTTCGAGTGGGAATCCTTTTCTCCAGAATTCTGTAGTCCCCGTCTGTTTCCATTTGTTTAAAGTTGCATTAATAAAATGTTTAACAAAGAAGTGAGTTTCGGATAATGGAATATCGAGTGCAAAGTGGGGCTGAGGTGAAAACCTGATGAGCCAATCTTAATGCTTAGAGGAGCAGTGACAAAATATCTCATGACTTACACTTGCTTCTTTGTGCTTGGGTTATTGTGTTCCCTTTCAACCCCTCAGACTTGCTAGACAGGAGCATTTGTAGGCCATGTGCTCCTAAAAACTGGTGCAACGAAAGAGGGGAGACCATTCGGCCCCTCAAGCCCCTCAAACCACACGGTTTCGGGTAGTTTTCGAAAATGCAATTGGAAATCATAGGCTGTGTATGATAGGTGCCCTTCATCTCAGTTTACAGAGTTTACCCGCTCTGTAACTTGTGATTCATTTCTTAGTTACGAATTAGACCCAAATTCACTGGGAAAACAGACCCCCGACCTCATTCAGAGATGCCTCTCAAAATACTCAGGTCAGCCTGACTGCAACGTTCAATAACAGCACCTTCAGGAAAATAGCACCCACGAACTTTCCAATAACATAATGTGAGAACATGGGACACAGGAGCTGGTCAACCTCTGCTGAGACCCCAGTAGCTTCTGATATTACTGAGAAACCAAAACCTCGAAATCCCAATCTGTGAGAGCTGGTCACTATCATTCAGGCTGCCGTAAAATAACCCCAAGGCTTCCCAATCTATTTCCTCCGATTCTGGAACAGAGGATCGACTGATTTAACTGATGTTCCAACACAAGAAACAAATCGAGTAGAAGTTGCACAGACAGACGCTTCCTCGTGGCTGCATTGCTCACGGTACACTTGGGACTTTAACGTCGTTTTCTATCACTAAGGAGGAAAGCCAAATATTTTGTGTGGGGACTCAATGATGCATCTTCCATGTCCGAGAAGACAGACTGGTCTTCTGTATGGAGGTCAGAAGCCGATGGAAAAGTCTTAGTGTTTCAGAATGATTGTATTATGGCTGCTGTCAGGGCTTGTGTACAACATGATACTCAGTGCATGGTCACACACAGCGAGTGCATATTAATGTGGGGAGAGTTCATTCAGACCTGCCCTTCTCTGTAAGTCACTGTGGGGTTCCGAAGTGCCACATCAATCATGAGCAATGCCCTGTTAGTCTGAAGAATGGACTCTCCAACTGCAAATAAAGTTGACCTTGTTTATGTTGCTCATTTCTGGTGCACTCAATCTGTACGCCTAACTCTGTCAAGTTTTATTTAGGTCAAGCAGAACTGCAGTTGTACACTTTCAATCCAGTTTCCAGTCATTGCTGCTCACAATGAAGTCTCATTTACATTGGAGACCGTGTTGATAAACACTTCCATTCCATCTGTAGGAGCAACTCTGACCTTCTCATTGCTTTCCATTTCAATAGCCTATCTTGCATTCATGCTAACCTTTCGGTCCTGGATGCTACAATGTTCCAATGAATCACAATCCAAGCTCCAGTAACACCCCATTTTACACTTTCGTACACTACAGCCTGTCGGAGTTAATATTCTGTTCCAAAACTTCACCGCTCGGCCCTGTTTTGACCTTTCCCCATTCATCACATATTTGCGCTCCAGGGCTTCCTATGACTTTGTCTTGGTTGTGTCTTTTTCTTTTGTAAGCAATAGAGAGAACCCATTTCCAACAATCACATCTTAATTTACATCTATTCCTTTATTCATTCTCTTTTAATACAACTAAACGCCATTTGTCTTTTGCACTAGGCCTCCACATCCACTGTTTCCCATCGCCCCTCCTCCACCTCTGTCAAGCGATAAAAAGCCCGTTTTCCAATCCTTTTCAGTTCTGAAGAAGCGTCAAGCTGGTCTTCAAATGTTATCTGTGTTTCTCTGTCTCCGCTGATGTTGCCACAGCTGCTTGGTTTCTCCAGGAATGAGCAGGCACAGGAAAAATTTTCAATAAAACAAGTAACTGTGGATACTGGAAACCTGAAACAAAGAAGGAAAATGCTGGAGAAATGAGAGATTTGAAGAAGGAGCACTGGACCCGAAAGATTATCTTGCTTTCATTTCACAGATGCTGCCAGAGCTGCATATCTTTCCAGCAATTAATAATTTGAATAAATTCGAAGATGTGTGTGAATTCTGCTCAAACGCCCTGTCCAATATGTAGGGCCTGGCATCGGAATGCAAATGATATGGCAAGGTTCACAAATTCATTGGTCCTGAAAAGACGTAAATCTGGCATCACTGACTCTACACAGGTCTTAATCACGGTCAGGAAGAGAAACTGAGGGAAACACATTAACATGTAACACAGAACTTGGCATTACCAGAAGGGAAAGATTCAGATGAATATGTGAAAGGATTTTGAGGAATGTGGTAAATTGGAAGCATGACAACATGGAGAGACCGTCGGCAGAATGAGAATATGAAAATGAGTATTTTAGCACATTAGGAACTACAGTAGGTTACATTTTAAATGGCTGTCAGGCGAATGGGTCTCGGTGTGAACTGGGGGACAGAATCTGCAGAATTGTATTGCAGATGCTGGACCTCAAACTGACCGTTTGCGCTGTAGAGCAGGAGCAGAAGCAGAATTGTAATCAACCACAATCTGTGACTTTTTGCCTGGGATAGGTCCTCAGTTTACCATGACCATCAAGCTGACCTATGGTTCAGAGTCGAGTGTGAGTTAACATGACAGGGTCAGAAATATGTACGTAAAATTGATGACAACCCGCTAAAGTTACCCGATTTGGCTGCTTACATTTCAAACAGCTGAACTGACAGAGAGCAAAATGATCCCATGACCAATAGATCACATCTAAGTTCTGGAGTGCTTCCACATCCAGTCATAGATAATGATGGAGTAATAAACAGCTAACTGGTGGAGACGGTTCCAAAAATATCACCATCCTCATGAATGGAACAAACCTCCACAGCCAGACGCGTTGAGATTGATGTTTCACCTCCTTCTCTTCATGATGCCCACAGAATGACAGATGCCGTTTTGATTCACTACACGTGACATGAAGAAACATCTGAGCACACTAGATACGACAAAGGCAATGATTTCTGACACTATTCTAGCAAGAGGACTGAAGACCTATGCTGCACAACAAGCCGTGTCGCTGGGGAAGTTGTTCCATTCCAAATCAAACTCTGACAAAGTGGAAAACTACTCAACTATGTCCAGTCCCCTAAGAGTGGAATAATCACAATCTGACCAATTACTAACACCCTCAAGCTCATCACGATAGTCAAATTGTTAGAGGCTCTTTCTGACAGAGCTGTCAAGCAGGACAGGAATAACCGGCTCAGTGTAGCCTCAATAAGTCACCATGTGGAGATGGTGCTGTTGTGGAAACATCATTGAATAACTAATCCAGACCAAGCTAATCCTCTGGCAGGTGGTGGAAGATAAAACCAATGAATGAAGTATCGATATCGAACATTTGGTACCAGTAAAAGTGATCTTGAAGCCCCTGTCGATTGTAAAAACCAAATTGCCTCACTAACATATTTTCAGGATGCACACATCTCTTGCTTACCTGGTCTGATCTAAATGTGACTCCAAACATGCAGACATGTGTTAACTTCTTCAATGGTCTCTGAAACGGCCAAGCCAGACATTCCTTTGTACCAACTGGCTCAGAGGTCTGAAAGGATAAAACGAGAAAGAACACACGGCACAAGCCTCAGCACCAGAAAAGAGAAATGGAAACACAGTCGTGTCGACCCTGCAGCAATCACCTTGCGAACATCTGAGAGCTGTGACAACACACAGAGCTTCCCCCAGACAACTCAAAAACATTGGGAACGGATTAAGCAATCAGTGGTTAGCGCTGCTGTCTCAAAGCACCAGGAATCCGGGTTGAATTCCAGCCTTGGGAGATTGTCAGCGTGCAGGTTGCATATTATTCTCAGTGTCTGCTTGTGTTTAATCAGTGTGCTCTGGTTTCCTTCCAAAGTCCAAGTATGTGCCTATTAGGAGAATTGATCATGCTAAATTGCCCATCGCTTTCAGAAATGTTTCGGTTAGGTGCATTACTCGGGGGTAAATATCGTATAATGGGGCAGGGTAATGAATGTCGATGGGTTACTCATCAGCAAATATGCACTGCTAGCTGCAGAGCTCTTGAAAAGGTACCTGACCTTATGAAGTTTGTGGATCAGAATATCGAAGTTCATCTAGAGAAAAATCTACAGAAGAAAATCTACAAAGGAGAATCGCCAAAACTGACTGGAATTAAAATGTGCTTTTCTTTTGTAAATCTTAATTGGATTTAATTTCTTTAATTGGATCATTATTTTACATTGCGAGGTGAAAGATAAGTTGAAGAGAAATGAGTTGCAAATAGTTGTCCAATGTTCTCTTTTGTGCTTAAGGAATAAAATCCTTAATTCTTTACTTTAAATAGTGAAATCTTGTATTGTTCTTTGCCTCTAGACAGAGAGGGAGGAAAGCAAAGTACGAGAAGAAAGAGAAAGAGATAGATAGAAAGGAAAAAAGAAACAGATAAGGTTCTTAGCTGAGCAAAAACGGAGAGAGAATTTGAACAGGTCAAGTTGTGACTTCGTCAGCAATGCCAAGTTAACAAAATAGAGGTTAAAAGAGATGGCAGTGGTATCTACAAACATATCAAACTCTGTCATATTTTGATGAGGAAGATGCTTAAACCTTCTTTATTTCATTTGAAAACATGGCGAGGTAGATGGAGTGCTTTGAAGATTTATGGGGAATGCGAGTTCAGAAAAACCAGTAGGCAGAGCGAGTGAGGTTTTTCAGCGCTAAAGATTATGAAGAGACGAAAGAGGTTATTTTAAGAGCTTATGAATTGGTACCAGAAATTAAAAGATAGCGGTTAAGAAACAAAGAAGGAAACAAGTCAGATTAATTGAATTGGAAAGAATTCAACATACTCATTTTGATAGATGAGTGCGAGCCTGAACGATAGATTAGAACTCTAAGGCTCTAAGAGAGATTACTCTGCTGGAGCAGTTTGAACAAAAAACTCAATTCCAGAGAAAGTAAGAATTCACGTGGATGATCAGAACGTTCAGGACGTGAGAAGGGCAGCAGAATTAGCAAATGAATTCATGTTGGTGCATAAGACAAACTTGTGGACCGAATTTTGTCCTGTGAAGGATAGAAGTTGAGAGAAGCGGTTATGCTACACGATGAAACAAAGAGTACAGAAAACTGGGATGTGTTTACCACAAGTTTAGAAATCAGTGCCAGGAGTTTAAGACGGGCACTAGCAAAAGGTGTTTTCACTGCCAGTTGGTGGAACACATGAAATCACAGTGCTGATCATTGAAGAAAGGCTCTGTGGGAAAATATTTAGTTAATAAAAAAACCTAATCCAGTGGTATTCGTGCAAGTAGTAAAGGAAAATCCAAGAAGAGCAGAGGAGCTGCAAAAGAATTCACAAACTAGGCAGGTTTTGGTCATGTAGTTAGTACCTGATCTCTATATATTACTCGCTTCGGTGGATAAAATGCAAGTAGAAAGAACATGGGGAGAAGGGCAAAAAAGTAAAATTGTTTGGGTTACAGGATCTAACCAGTCTATATTTGTTCGAGATAAGCGATTTGGAACTCTTTCTGATCTGTTAACCGAGAGTGTGGTGGATAGTAGGACAGATATTTCGTGTTCCACTATGCAAAATCAGGTCGGAGTGCCAACTCAAGTCTGGGGAAGTAATAGTGGAAGTGATTGATAGAGTTGCAGTTCCAGGAATCCAGTTTGTTCTTGGGAATGACTGAGCAGGTTCCAACGTCGGTGTGACACCTTGTTCTGAAAAATAAACAAAGGAAGATCAAGAAACGGAGTAGGTCAAATAAAAATATCACAGCATTTTCTCAGAATGCGTAGTACCAAGAAATCACTAACAGAAATCACAGTTTGAAACCAAAAACTAAAGTGAAAGATGAAGGAGCTGAGAATCAGTTAGCGGAAACCTAGTTTGACGTAATGGTGCAGGAAAGAAAAAAAAACTGAACAGACGGAGGTTCAGGAAGACGTGTTTAGTCCTGAAATATTAAGGGCATCCTGAAGAAGTGCTTATGCCCGAAATGTCGATTCTCCTGCTCCTCGAATGCTCCCTGATCTGCTGTGATGTTCCAGCACTACACTCTGAAAGGCGAAGATAATTGCAAAAGAGAGACAAGACAAAAAAATAAGTGGATGCATACCCAGGAGTGGAGTCAGAAAATAGTTCCTCGGAGTGTCGTCTGAAAGATAGGAGCCTATGACGGAAACAGATACCACGACATTTTAGTGCAGAGCACAACTGTGCTGAAGTGCAACAGATTACCTTGCTGGTAGCAAACAGACAGGAAGTGCTTCAGGAAAAACACCACAGTACCCAAAGAGGGCAAAGAGAGGAATGAAGCAGGTGGCATATAAAAACCCTGAGACTCAGCCGTTTTTCTGAGGGATTGACATGTTAATACTGTCACCAATCGTAGGCGATCCCTTCAAAGCCAGGTATAGTGGTCCCTATCAAATTGAGAAAAACAAACGTTGAGCCAGGTGAACTATCTAGTAAAAATGCCAGATTGAAAACAAGAAAAAAAACTGTATCGGGTATGCCATATAAATATGTTGAAACCAAGTTATACTAGAGAGAAGGAACTGGAGAAACGTGTGTTAATTACTTTCCCGCAGTGTGAGGAATCGAATTCAGAGGTTTTCGATTTTGATATGTCTCAAAATATGTTTACAAAATGAAGAAGTTCTTGAGGAATGGTTCGTGAACTATCTGTCTATATAGCATGGAACGCAGTAGAAAAGTGTGTTTCAGCTGTATGAGGGCATGGGTAAGAACAGTTGGAGGGTACTAATGTGATTGCATATGATTTAGACGTAGGGAGTAATGTTCCGAAAAACAACACCACAATCGGCATAATCCTTTCAACGTCAGACAAGTCCACAAGGAATTGGAAGCTATGCTTAACAAGGATATCATTAAACCAAGCTAGAGCGAGTGGAGTTCACTGACAGTCATATTTCCCAAACTGGACAGGACTCAAGGATTTGGCATGCTTTATCTGAAGGTCAACGCCGTTACAAAATCCGACTCATACCCAATACGGAGATTGGAGGAGTGTATCGAGAACGTTAAACAAGCCAGTTGCATCACAAAGTTGAAATTCCTGCTTGGTTATGGCCATGTACCTTCATCACAGATAACAAAAGATATTTCTGTGTTTGTAACCCTAAATAGGCTACATCAATTAAAAATGATGCGCTTTGGAATGAAGAATGCACCTGCCAAATTCCAAAAAATCATGAAAAGAGTTGTGACTGGGACAATAAACTGTGCAGTCTATTTGGACAATGTGGTGATCTTTAGTAATTTATGGACCGATCACATGGTACAGTTGGCAGAGCTTGTTGAACAAGTACGAGAAGCAAAACTGACAATAAACTTGAACAAAACTGAATTCGCAAAGCAAAGCTGACATTCTTGGGACATAACATCGGTCATGGAAGGTTAACCCCACGGAACACAAAGGCGAAGGCCATCGAGGAATTACCACGACCAACCTCAAAGAAAGAGGTCCTGCGATTTTTGTCATTAAGCAAATTCTATTGGAACTTTGTTCAAGACTTCAACAGTACAGTGGATTTGCTGACGAATTTGCTGACGAAATATACAAAGTTTCAGTGGACAGAGCAATGCGAGGAGGGATTAGACCATTTGGAAAAAATATTATCCACCAATCCAGTTTTGTATACACCAGACCTTCCAAAGTCTTTCAGAGGTGCCATCGATGCTCGTGACATAGAATTTAGAGTTGGACTGCTGCAGGAAGATGATGAGGGGATTGAACTGCCTGTTGGTTACTGTTTGAAGAAACTCAACATCCAACAAAGGAAATATTCCATGATTGAAAAAATAACTACTGAGTTTGGTACTGTTCTTGCACCATTTTTATGGGTATGTCATGGACAATGCATTGGAGACGGTTGTCGGAGGGAGATTCTTTAGGATGTTTCTTTATTTACGTAAGGGTGGAGGTTTTATGAAGGAGTCGGTGAGTATGAAGGAATCGGTGAGCATTTTACCTTGAAGTCAGACTGGAATCCTGCACGGACTGAGAGACACAGACTGTGCTGAAAGAATCTAAAAAGTAACATTTGATTGTGAAAGCAATAGCGCAACTGACTTCCTATGAAACAAAAACAAATTTAAATTCCGCCAATCTGTTAAAATTATGCGCCAGATATCAAAATCCATTCAAATTTGAAAATATTAATTTGACAACATCAAACAAATGAAATGATCCGAAGGTATAGGTCTAAAACCAAATTCCTAGAAAGACAGACAGGAATGTGCTACTTCAAGCGCATTTATACTTTACAAGACCTGTGTTCTAACCACTGAGTTACAGAGCCAGTATATTACCATGTGAGAGAGAAGGTCTCATGCATGAGAAACTGCCAGATAATAGATGAATTGTCAGCCTGTATAACATAAAGCAAGTCAGTGTAACAAAACACAAATGGAAGAAGGGATCATGTCCGATAAGCTGGGAGGATGTAATGCTAAATCACACCGTGCTCTGAGTACTTTAGAAATATGATTTACTTTTGTCCATTGTAATCTAATACTGTAGATTGGAAGGTGTAAGATACGTTTAAGAGAAAGGAGTTGCAAATAGTTTTGAGTTAATATTCTCTGTTGGAGTTAAAGGATGTAGTTGTTAATTTTTACTTTAAATAGTGACTTTTGGGACAGTTATTTGACTCCCGAATTTTAATACATTACAGCTCGGGATGAATGTTTTAGAACATAGAACATAGAACAATACAGCACAGAACAGGCCCTTCGGCCCACGATGTTGTGCCGAACTTCTAACCTAGATTAAGTACCCATCCATGTACCTATCCAAATGCCGCTTAAAGGTCGCCAATGATTCCGACTCTACCACTCCCACGGGCAGCGCATTCCATGCCCCCACCACTCTCTGGGTAAAGAACCCACCCCTGACATCTCCCCTATACCTTCCACCCTTCACCTTAAATTTATGTCCCCTTGTAACACTCTGTTGTACCCGGGGAAAAAGTTTCTGACTGTCTACTCTATCTATTCCTCTGATCATCTTATAAACCTCTATCAAGTCACCCCTCATCCTTCGCCGTTCCAACGAGAAAAGGCCGAGAACTCTCAACCTATCCTCGTACGACTTCCTCTCCATTCCAGGCAACATCCTGGTAAATCTTCTCTGCACCCTCTCCAAAGCTTCCACATCTTTCCGAAAGTGAGGCGACCAGAACTGCACACAGTACTCCAACTGTGGCCTAACCAAAGTCCTGTACAGTTGCAACATCACTTCACGACTCTTGAATTCAATCCCTCTGCTAATGAACGATAATACTCCATAGGCCTTCTTACAAACTCTATCCACCTGAGTGGCAACCTTCAAAGATCTATGTACATAGACCCCAAGATCCCTCTGTTCCTCCACCTGACTAAGAACCCTACCATTAACCCTGTATTCCGCATTCTTATTTGTTCTTCCAAAATGGACAACCTCACACTTGGCAGGGTTGAACTCCATCTGCCACTCCTCAGCCCAGCTCTGCATCATATCTAAGTCCCTCTGCAGCCGACAACAGCCCTCCTCACTGTCCACAACTCCACCTATCTTCGTATCATCTGCAAATTTACTGACCCACCCTTCGACTCCCTCATCTAAGTCATTAATAAAAATTACAAACAGCAGAGGACCCAGAACTGATCCCTGCGGAACTCCACTTGTAACTGGGCTCCAGGCTGAATATTTACCATCTACCACCACTCTCTGCCTTCGACCGGTTAGCCAGTTTTCTATCCAATTGGCCAAATTTCCCTCTATCCCATGCCTCCTGACTTTCCGCATAAGCCTACCATGGGGAACCTTATCAAATGCCTTACTAAAATCCATGTACACTACATCCACTGCTCTTCCCTCATCCACATGCTTGGTCACCTCCTCGAAGAATTCAATAAGACTTGTAAGGCAAGACCTACCCTTCACAAATCCGTGCTGGCTGTCCCTAATCAAGCAGTGTCTTTCCAGATACTCAAATCCTATCCCTCAGTACCCTTTCCATTACTTTGCCTACCACAGAAGTAAGACTAACAGGCCTGTAATTCCCGGGGTTATCCCTATTCCCTTTTTTGAACAGGGGCACAACATTCGCTACTCTCCAGTCCCCTGGTACCACCCCCGTTGCCAGTGAAGACGAGAAGATCATTGCCAACGGTACTGCAATTTCCTCTCTTGCTTCCCACATAATCCTAGGATATATCCCGTCAGGCCCGGGGGACTTGTCTATCCTCAAGTTGTTCAAAATGTCCAACACATCTTCCTTCCTAACAGGTATCTCTTCTAGCTTACCAGTCCATTTCACACTCTCCTCTTCTACAATACGGTCCCTCTCGTTCGTAAATACTGAAGAGAAGTACTTGTTCAAGACCTCTCCTATCTCTTCCGACTCAATACACAGTCTCCCACTACTGTCCTTGATCGGACCTACCCTCGTTCTCGTCATTCTCAGGTTTCTCACATACGCATAAAATGCCTTGGTGTTATCCTTAATCCTATCCGCCAACGATTTTTCATGCCCTCTCTTAGCTCTCCTAATCCCTTTCTTCAGGTCCCTTCTGGCTATCCTGTATCCCTCCACTGCTCTGTCTGAATCCTGTTTCCTCAACCTTATGTAAGCCTCCTTCTTCCTCTTTACCAGACATTCAACCTCTCTCGTCAACCAAGGTTCCCTCACACGACCATTTCTTTCCTGCCTGATAGGTACATACATATCATGGACACGTCGTATCTGCTCTTTGAAAAAGTTCCACATTTCCACCACATCCTTCCCTGACAGCCTATGCTCCCAACGTATGCTCCTCAAATCCTGCCTTACAGCATCGTAATTTCCCTTCCCCCAATTATAAAATCTACCTTGTTGTGCGCACCTATCTCTCTCCATAACCAAGGTGAAAGTCACAGAATTGTGGTCACCATCACCAAAATGTTCACCCACGAACAAGCCCACCACTTGTCCCGGTTCATTACCGAGTACCAAATCCAATATGGCCTCCCCTCTGGTTGGACAATCTACATACTGCGTTAGAAAAGCTTCCTGGACACACTGCACAAACACCGCCCCATCCAATCTACTTGATCTAAAGAGCTTCCAATCAATATTTGGGAAGTTGAAGTCGCCCATGACTACGACCCTGTGGCTTCTGCACCTTTCCAAAATCTGTTTCCCAATCTGTTTCTCCACATCTCTGCTGCTATTGGGGGGCCTATAGTAAACACCCAACAAGGTGACTGCACCTTTCCTATTTCTGACTTCAGCCCATACTACCTCCAGAGGCAGATCCTCCTCAAACTTCCTTTCTGCAGCCGTTATACCATTTCTAATTAGCAATGCCACCCCCCTCCTTTTTTCCCACCCTCCCTAATCTTACTGAAACACCTGTAACCAGGAACCTCCAACAGCCATTCCTGTCCCACATCTATCCACGTTTCCGTGATGGCCACAACATCGTAGTCCCAGGTACCGATCCACGCCTTAAGTTCACCCACCTTATTTCTGATACTCCTTGCGTTGAAGTATACGCACTTGAGCTCCTCTGTGTCCGCAAGTAGTCCCTGTCAGTGCTACCTTCTCCACAGCCTCCCTACAGTCTTGGGCATCCTGACAAACAGCTAACCTACTTGCTGGACTACAAGTCCGGATCCCATCCCCCTGCCAAATTAGTTTAAACCCCCCCGAAGAGTGCTAGCAAACCTACCCCCCAGGATATTGGTGCCCTTCTGGTTCAGGTGCAACCCGTCCTGTTTGTACAGGTCCCACCTTCCCCAGAATGCAGTCCAATTGTCCAAATATCTGAAGCCCTCCCTCCTACACCAGCCTTGCAGCCACGTGTTCAACTGCACTCTCTCCCTATTCTTTGCCTCACTGTCACGTGGCACCGGCAACAACCCAGAGATGACGACTGTCTGTCCTAGCTTTTAGCTTCCAGCCTAACTCCTTGAGCTCTTGAATGACCTCCCCACCCCTCTTCCTACCTATGTCGTTGGTGCCAATGTGCACCACGACTTCTGGCTGCACACCCTCCCCCTTAAGGATTCTGAAGACACGGTCTGAGACGTCTCGGACCCTAGCACCCGGGAGGCAACAAACCATCCGCGAGTCTCGCCCATGTCCACAGAACCGCCTGTCCGTCCCTCTGACTAGAGAGTCCCCTATAACTAGCGCTCTCCTCCTCTCCCCCTTTCCCTTCGGAGTCTCAGAGCCACAGACCCCTTCACTGCAGCTTACACCTGCAACGCTGTCCCCCCCAACAGTTTCCAAAGCTGTATATTTATTTTTTAGGGGAACGACCACAGGGGAACCCTGCACTGCCTGCTTCTTCCCCTTCCCACCTCTAACTGTTACCCAGCTACCTCTGTTCTCCGGCGTAACTATGTCCCTGTAGCTTCTATCAATCACCCTCTCGGCCTCTCGAATAATCCTCAGTTCATCCAACTCCAGTTCCAGTTCCCTAACTCGTTCGGTGAGGATCAGGATCTGACTGCATTTCCTGCAGACGAAGTCGGCAGGAGTATCGGTGGTCACCCCTACCTCAAACATCCTGCAGGAGGAACATTCCACCGCCTGCGCTGCCATGACTGTACACTTTCTCCAAAAACAAGAACACTGAGTCACTTACCTGGGGTCTAGAACACACCCACTCAAATACTAATCACTTACCTTCCCGCCCAGCTATGCGCTCCAACCTCACTTGCGCTGCTCCCACTCAAATGACCGTTGGTGATTAAAAGGTGAGTATTTATACTCACAGTTCTCCTTCCCGGCTGCCCCTGTTTGCCGTCACTTCCTCTGCTGCTCCCGCTGTTTTTGTGAAGAGAGAATAAAAAACACCGCTGCCCGCTACAGGTAAGTAATTTTGAAACAAACTGTTTTACCTTAGCTGTAGTCTCCCGGGTTCGCCTTTACTCGGCCGCTGCTCCCACTCAAATGACCGTTGGTGATTAAAAGGTGTGTATTTATCCTCACAGTTCTCCTTCCCGGCTGCCCCTCTGTTTGCCGTCACTTCCTCTGCTGCTCCCGCTCTTTTTGTGAAGAGAGAATAAAAAACACCGCTGCCCGCTACAGGTAAGTAATTTTGAAACAAACTGTTTTACCTTAGCTGTAGTCTCCCGGGTTCGCCTTTACTCGGCCGCTGCTCCCACTCAAATGACCGTTGGTGATTAAAAGGAGAGTATTTATACTCACAGTTCTCCTTCCCGGCTGCCACTCTGTTTGCCGTCACTTCCTCTGCTGCTCCCGCTCTTTTTGTGAAGAGAGAATAAAAAACACCGCTGCCCGCTACAGGTAAGTAATTTTGAAACAAACTGTTTTACCTTAGCTGTAGTCTCCCGGGTTCGCCTTTACTCGGCCGCTGCTCCCACTCTGTGTTGCTGTTTTAATTTAGGGGAGGGCTTCACATGTGCCGTAACAGTTTAGTGGCGTTTGTCCACGATTTGAACAGGTTTAGACAAATACAGTCGGAGATTTGGACAGTTGTGAGTAGATGTGGTGCACGAAAACACCCAGTACATTTAAACAGTTGCAGGTTAGTGTCCTCGAACTTAAAATAAAATGTAAGTGAAGACATTTGTTTCAATTCGGAGACTTGTGATAGGCTAAATTAAAAGTGAGACAAATGGCTCTTAAAATTACAAAAGAAGTCCTGGGATTTGAAGATGATTTTCAAATTTGTCAAAGAAGTTTGAAAGGAATTACAAAAAAAACACTTCTAGAATTAGCAAATAAGTTAGATTTGGATTTAACTAGGTACACAAATAAAGCCGAATTTGTAAGGGAGTTACTCAAACACTTATGTGAATCACAGAAAGAGCCAATTGCAGTAGAAGTAGAAAAACCTAAATTGCAATTGAGGGAAATGGAGTTAGAAGGTAATCAAATGGGGAGAGAAAGAGGAAGAGAGAGAGAGAAGAAAACAATGAATTCGATAGTGCAGTTGTGGTGCAATGGAAGAAAAAAATCAAATTCGGCCAATC
This sequence comes from Chiloscyllium plagiosum, assembly GCF_037043375.1. Taxonomy (NCBI): domain Eukaryota; kingdom Metazoa; phylum Chordata; class Chondrichthyes; order Orectolobiformes; family Hemiscylliidae; genus Chiloscyllium; species Chiloscyllium plagiosum. The sequence goes on from NW_028270190.1 coordinate 11,033,386, forward strand.
AGTTTAAATTATCTCGCAAGAAACCAAAATCCAATCAAATTTGAATAAAACTTTTTTGATGACATCAAACCAATATAATGACCGGTATTTTTGTAGGTTGAAACCGGACATTTTGAACAGGTCGGGGCAGAACATCAAAACCGACTGAGAGGAAATCAACAGAGGAAAATCTACAAAGAAGAATCGACATAGGTAACTGGTTTTTAAAACGAGGTTGCTTTTCTAGTAAATCTTAATTGAGATTTTTATCTGAACAGATTTGTCCATTTCGAAATAATATTATCCACCAAACCAGTTTTAGCTGCACCAAATTTTCGAAAACCTTTTAAATTTGCCATCGATGCTCGTGACGTAGGAGCCGAGCTGCACTGTTACAGAAAGACGATGAGGGGATTGAATTACGAGTTGATTCCTTTTCGAACAAACTCAATATCCACAGAGGAAATCCTCTATCACCGAAAAGGAACCAGTGAATTTGGGACTGACGTTGCAACATTTTAATATGCAATGTCATGAAAAATGTTTATTCCCTGTCCGACTTAAAACACAAAATGCTTAATTTTGACTTTAAATAGAAAACTCTGGCATATTTTTTCGTCTGTCGAATTTTAATATATATCAGCACGAAGTGAACTTTTTCTGTGTGACTGTTTTAAATTAGCAGAGAGAATTACTCCGTGTCATAACACTACACACTCCATTTTACTCACACAGCAACTGTGTGTTTGGGCCTCTTATTTTAGCACGCATGCATACAATATCAAAGCGAAACACATTCATTATAGTGGAAGAAGCAAAAATTGTTTTGAAATGTCAGCTACTGTTACCAACAGGTTTTTATTACCCATTCCTCATCATTCTCAGGAACACCTTGTCGAACTATTGCTGCCTTTGGAATGTTGAGACACGCAGTTAAGGAAGTAATTACAAGTATATGGCCCTGTGACAGTGAAGAACTGGTGGCATACAGAGAAAGTCAAATATAGAAGCACTGAGGTTTAGAGCGTCTCAGCAGGCCCTACGTCCCAACCTGCGTATTCTGCCCAATTTTCACAATTAAACAATTCCCATTTGCCTGCGTTTGCCCCATTTCCCTCCATACCTGTCCCATTCATGTATTTCTCCCAAATGGTTTTTAAATGACAAAATTTTACTTATCCCCACCATTACATCAGCCAGCCTGTCCCAGACCCCTTCACATTCACTCCGTCACTGACACCCTGGCAAACTCACTCACTCCCTCACTATCACCCAAATGTCCTCACCTTCACACTGTCACCAAAACCTTGAAGCCCTTAAACTCACTCCCTCACTGTCACCCTGCCCCTGACACTAGCGCCATCACCATTACACAGCCATCCTCACACTCACTCACTCACCCTCACCCTAAGCCCCATTGTCATTCCTTCACTGTCACCCTGAAACCCTCACACACACTCTATTACTTTCACCCTGATACACCTCACACTCACCCCGTCAACCTCATACTGACTCCATCACCGTCACCCTGATCCAATCACACTCACTCTATCACCCTTACACTAACCCTCTCAATCTTTTACCCTATCCTCCTCGCACTCACTCCATCATGGTCACCCTGACCCTCTCATTGTCACTCCTTCACTGACACACTCACCCCCTCGCATTCATTCGGCCACCCTCACCCTGACTCCCCTCACACTCACTCCGTCATCGTCACACTGGCTCCATCACCATCACCAGGACCCACTCACACTCAATCCTTTACTGTCACCCTCACCCCTTCACTCTCAATGCAGCACCCTCAAACTGGCTACCTCCATGCTCACCCGGTGATTCTCACCCTGACACCCTCGCAATCACTCCTTGAGCCCCTCATACTCATGCCTTCACTATCAACCTGATACACTCAAACTCACTCCTACCCTTTATTTCTGAAGCCTTCGCATTCACTCTACCATTCTCTCCCCGACCACATAACATTCACACCTTATTATTCCCGCGTAACACGGGGAAGCCTGAATGTCACTCTGACCCACTCACACTCACTTAATCACTATCACCCTGACCTTCTTACACTCAATCCTAACGGACGTTGTGTCCCTCTTACACTCTCTCCGTCACCGTTAAACAGACACCCACACATTCATTCCATCACTGTCAACCTGGCCCCCACACAAACACTCCATCATCATCACCCAGACCCCTGAGAGTCACCATGACACTGAGTCCCTCACACTCACACTCATCCCAATCCCCTCACAATCACTCCATCGCAGTCACCCTGACCTACTCACAATCACTCCCTCAAAGTCAACATGTCTCTCTCTCTTATTCTATCACCCTCATACTGACACCCTCACATTCACTCCGATATCGTCAGCTATCACACTGACCCACACACACTCACCTACTTATTGTTACATAACGCTCTAATACTCAATCCATCACCTTCAACCTGACCCCCTCACACTCACTCCATCAACATCACTCTGACCCCTCAGACTCACTATATCACAGTCACCTTGTCGTTGCCACAATCACTCCGACACAGTCAACCTCACACCTCACTCTCACACCGACATGGTCACCCAAACCACCTGAAAGTCTCTTCTACACCGTCACCCTTACACATTCGCAATCACTCCCTTACTGTCACATTGGCACCCTTACATTCTCTCCATCATCGTCACATTGACCTGTTCACATTCTCTGCATGTGCATCACTCTGAACCTCCTCACACCCACTCCATCACTGCCACCCGGTCCACCTCAAACTGTCCCCATGACCCCCTCACACTCACTATGTCGCCATCACAGACCCCTTCACACTCAATCCATCACTGTCACCAAATGCAAATCACGCACATTCCATCAAAGTTACCCTGAACCTGTCACAAACACTCCGTCAGTTTCACCCTGTTCATCTCACAATAACTTGATCAACACCACACTGATCCCCCCTCACACTCACTCTCTCACTTTCATCCTAACTCCCTCACTATCACCCTAACTGATTCACTTTGACACTGTCACCAACACCCTGACACCCTCACAGTCACTTCCTCCCTGTCACCCTCACCCACTAACATTCACTCGGTCACCCTCACCTTGACCCACTCACACTTAGTCCTTCTCATTAACCTTCAACCCTCACTCTCACTCCGTCACCCTTAACCTGACCTCCTCACGCTTAGCCCGTCACTCTCACCCTGACCCCTTCACATTCACTCCATAATCATCACCTTGAACCTTTCATACGCAGTCAATCACTATCAAACTGACATATTCACAGTCACTCATACACTATGAACCAGATATACTCACAGCCGCTCCCACGCAGTTATCTTAATCCCCTCATATTCACTCTCCCACTGTCTCCCTGACCGTATAACATTCAGACCCTACTGTCTCCCTGTAACCCTCACGCTCAATCCTGACCATCGCTCTGTCCCAATCACACTCACTCCATCACCATCACCATTTCCACTCACACTCATTCTGTTACTGTCACCCTGAACTCATTGGCCTCACTCTGTCACGTTCAGTTGACCCCCTCACACTCCACACCATCATCCTGACCCCCATATACTCACTCCATCACTCTCAACCTCGCCACGAACACGCTCATTCCATCAAAATCCCCCGATCCCTCCTTGCAGTCTCTCTTTCACTGTCATGCTGAGAGCAATACACTTACTATGTCACCATCACCAGACACGCTCACACTTAATCGATCACCATGAGGCTTAAACCCACCCTCTCACTCTGTCACCATGATTGCCCACATTAACTCCTTCACCGTCACCCTCTCCCCCTCATATTCACTCCATCACTGGCAGCCTGTCCACCTCACAATCACTATTGCCATACCCCTGTCGCCCTCATGCTCATCCGTCACCATCACCATTTTCCTAAACACACTGTAAATGTCAATGTGACCACATCACACTCTCTCCATCACCTTCAACCTGACACCCCCACACACTCCATCACTGTCATTCTGACTGCCTCACATTCAGTGTGTCACTATTACCCTGACGCCCTCACATTCACTCCCTTACTGTCTCACTAACCACTGACACTAGCTCGGTCATCAACACCCTGTCCTCCTCACACTCACTCCTTCTCCCTCACCCTGACCCCTTCATTGTCACTCTTTCAATGTCACCCTCACCCTCTCACACTCACTACTTGACAGTCAACCTTAGCCCTCACTCTTATGCCATCACCCTCAAACTGACCCCCTCACCCACACCCAGTAACTCTGAGCCTGACCCCTTCAGATTCACTCCGTCATCATTAACTTGACCCCCTCACACTCACTCCATCACTATCAACCTGATATACTCACACTCACTCCTACGCTTTTATGCTGATCCCCTCGCGCTCACTCCTCTACTGTCTCCCTGACGGTATAACCTTCATAGCCTACTGTCTCCCTGTAGCCCTCACACTCAATTCTGACCGTCCCTCTGTATCCCGCACACTCACTCTATCACTGTCAGCCTGACCCCTGACACTCTGTGCATCACTGTCACACTGATCTCCTCGCACTCACTCCTTCAGTGTCACCCTGAACCCCTCGCACTCAATCACTGTCACCATTGCCCTTTCATACACTCACTCCATCAATCCGGCTCCCTCACACTCACTCCGTCTCCGTGACCCTGACTCCTTCACATCACCATCAACATGATCCCACACAACATCACTCCGTCATCGTCACCCAGATCCCCTCACACTCACCATCACCATGAGTCCCTCACATTCACTCTGTCATCCCAATCCCCTCACATTCACTCCTCACAGTCACCGTGTCCACCTCACAGTCACTCCATTACAATCAACTTTACACATCACTCTCACACTGTCACCGTCACCCAAACCACCTCACACTCGCTCCTACACCAGCACCCTCACACCTTAGCAGTCACTCCCTTACTATCACATTAACACCCTCACGTTCTCTCAGTCATTGTCACACCACACTTACATTCTCTCCATCACCATTACTCAGAACTCCCTCACACTCTCTCCATCACCATCACCCTGTCCAACTGAAACTGACTCTGTCACGGTCACCCTGACCTCAAACTCACTCCACCACCGTCACCCTGACGCCCTCACATTCATACCGTCAGGAACACTCTGACGCCTTCACACTCCCTCCCTCACTGTCAACTGACATTTGCACTGTTACCACCACGCTGTCCTCCTCACACTCACTCCGTCACTGTCACCATGACCCCCTCACATTCACTACATCAGTCTTACCCTGACAACCTCACACTCATTCCCTCACCATCACCCTAACGCTTTCACACTGTCACCAACACCCTCATGCCCTCACACTCACTCCCTCACTGTCACGCTGTCCCCTGACACTAGCTCTGTCACCATTAATGTCCTGCTCATACACACCCGGTCACTGTCACCCTGACCCCATTATTGTCACTCATGTACTGTCATCCTCACTCTATCACAGTCACTCGGTCATCCTCACCCTGAGCCCCTCACACTCACTCCATCACTCTCACACTGATTCCATCACCCTGACCCAATCACACTCATTCTTGCACGTTCATACTCACCACCTCACTCTCACAACGTTACCCTAACCTGACGCCCTCACGCTCACCCGATCACTCTCACCCTGAGCCCCTTTGATTCACTCTGTCATCATCACCTTGAGCCTCTCACACTCACTCCATCACTATCATCCTGATATACTCGCACACACTCCTACACTTTCATCCTGATCCCCTCGAAATTATTCTCCCACTACCTCTGTGTCCGTATAGCGTTCACACCCTACTGTCTCCCTTCAACCCTCTCACTTAATCTTGACCATCACTCTGACCCACACACACACACACTATCATTATCACCCTGACCTCCACACCATCCATCCTAACTGTCACCCTCACCCCCTTACACTTACTCTATCATTGACACCCTGACTCCCGTACAGTCTTTCCATCACCGTCACCCTGATCCCCTTACACTCACTCCATCACTCTCACCCTGGCCTCCTCACACTCACTCTGAAAACTGTCACCATGAGCACCACACACTAACTCTGTCACCCTTACCCGCTCAGACTCAGTATGTCACCGTCACTCGGACCTCCTCACACTCACTCCGTTATGCCACTATGATCCCTAATAATCACTCCATCGCCGTTACACTGACCCCCTCACACTCACTCTGTCAGTGTCACCCTGACTCCCTCACACTCAATTCATCACTGCCACCGTTACTCCCACATGCAGTCACTCCTTCATACTGATTTCCTTGCACTCACTCCATCACAGTCACCCTGACCTCTCACAATCACCATCACCCTGTGTCCCTCACACTCACTTTGTTACCCAATCCCCTCACATTCACTTTGTCAGAGTCACGCTGATGCACTCACAATCACTCCTTCAAAATCAATCGGACTCTTTCACTCTCACTCGGTCACTGTCACCCTGACACCCTCACACTGAAACCTATAACGCCAGCCTAACCCCTCTTTCGCGGTCGGCAACTATCACCCCCTCACACTCACTCCCTCACCGTTACCGTCAGTCCCTCACCCTCACAAACACCATCGTAACCCTGAGCTCCTTACACACACAATCACCATCACCCTGAGCTACTCAGACTCACTTCATCACCGTTACCCTGAACCCTTACACTCACTCTGTCGCCGTGACCCTGACTCCCTCACACTCACTCCATCACCGTCACCCTGACTCTCTTACACTCACTCTGTTATCGTCATCCTGACCTACTCAGACTCACTTCATCAGTGTCACCCTGACCCCCTCCCCCGCATTCCGTCAACATCATCTGGACCCCTCATGCTCATATTTCCTCCGTCACATTGACCCCCTTGCACTCACACGGTCACTGTGACCTTGTCTCCCTCACAATGACCCATCACTGTTACACTGGTACCCTCACACTCACTCCTGCACCAAAACCCTGACCGTCTCATCACCCTAAACCCCCAAACTCACTCCGTCACTGTGACCCTGCCTCCCTCAAACTCACCCATCACTGTCACCCGGACACCCTCATACTCATTCCATCTCACTGTCCTCTTCACAATCACTCTGTCACGGTGACGGTGACACCTCACACTCTCTCTGTCAACATCATCTGGACGCCTCATGCTCGCTCTTTGACTGTCACCTTGAGCCTCTTGTACTCACACTGTCAGTGTGACCCTGTCTCCCTCACACTCACCCATTACCGTCACACTTGCACCCTCACACTCACTCATGCAACAAAACCCTGCCCGCCCCACCCTCACTTTGTCACCCTCATCCTGACCGCATTACACTCACTGTGTCACCCACATCCTGACTCCCTCACACTCACTCTGTCACCACCAGCCTGGCACCCCACACACACACTGTCACCATCACCCTAACACCCTCACAGTCACTCCAGCACCACCACTGGGACCCCTTGCCCTCGTACTGTCACCATCACCGTAATACCATCACATTCCCTTCATCAACATCACCCTGACCCCCTCTCACTCTACTCCATACCGTTACCCTGATCTCATCACACTCACTCTGTCACCGTCACTCTGACCGTTCACTCCGTTACGTCACCAATACCACTAACACTCACTCCTTCACAACCCTGACCGCCTCACACTCAATTTGGCATCATCACCCTAACACCCTAACACTCACTCCAGCACCATCACCCTGACCCGTCGCACATCATCACTTTTACCCCATCTGACAAACTCGCATTCACGCCATCCCCATAATCGTAACCCACATGCTCTCACTCCATCACCATCATCACTGACACTCACTCGCTCACTGTCACACTGATTCACTCACACTCACTCTATCACCGTCATTCTGAACCCCTCACACTCACTCCATCTCTCTCAGCATAAAACCGACACATTCACTCCAACACCCGGACACCCTCACACTCACTCCGCCATCATCACCCTGACTCCTCACACTCACTCTGTTACCATTACCCTGACCCCTCACGTTCGCTCTGACACCCTCACTTTGACCACCTTATATTGACTCTGTCATTGTGACCCTGACACCTCCCACTGACTCCATCACCGTCAACTTTACAGCCTCACACTCACTCCATTACTGTCACACTGACTTCTTCACATTCGCCGAATCACCATCAGCCCTGACACCCTCACATTCACTCCATCATCTTAATCCCGACGCACTCACACTCACTCGCTCACCGTCACTGTGACATATCAGAGTCACTCTGTCACCATCATTTTTACACCGTGAGACTCACTTCATTTCCCTCACCCTGACCCCGTCACACACACTCCGTCACCATCTTCCTGACACCTCACACTCAAACTGTCACTGTCACCATGACCCCCTCACACTCAATCTATTTCCGTCTCACTGACCCAGACATACTCTCCCCCTGCCCGTCACTCTGACATACTCACACTCACTTCATCCCCGTCACCCTCAACCCTCCCATACTCTGCTCCATCACCATCACCCTGACCCCCAAACACTCACTCCGTCACGGTCAATCTGATTCCTTCACACTCCCACACTCACCCTGACCGTCTTACACTCACCTGTCATCATCATTTTTACACCCTCAAACTAACTCCCTCAGCCTCACTCTATCACCGTCACACTGATCCCGACACACTCTCTCCCTCCCTATCATCCTGACGTGCTCACACTCACTTCACCTTCATCAATTTCACCCCCTCAAACTCACTCCATCACTGTCGCCTTGACACCATCACACTCACTCCTTCACTCTTGCGATATGCTCTTCACACTCACTCCGTCACCGTCACCCCTGAGCCCCTCACACGCACTCTGCCACCGTGATCCTGATCCGCTCACACTCAGTCCATCGCCATAATCCTGACACCCTCATAGTCGCTCTGTCACCGTCACCCTGACATTCACGCTTGCACTCCATCAACATAATCTGGACCTCGTTGCTCACACTTCCACTGTAACCTTGACCCTCTCACACACACGGTTTCTGTCACGCTAACCCCCCACACCATCTCTGACACACTGAACCCATCACCATCCTCTATCACTGTCACGCTGATTCCCTCACACTCACTTCATCATGTCACTCTGGCCCCATCTCATTCAGTCCATCACGATCACCCTGATTCCTTCACACTCATCTGTCATCATTCACAATGACCACCTCACACTCACAGTTAGCAGCTTTTTAACACGCTCAAACTCAGTCATTCAACCTTACCCTGACCCTATCACACTCACTCCGTCACCATCTTCTTGACCACACACACTCACACTGACACTGTCACCATGACCTTCCTCACATTCACTCCATCATAATCACAATAACTCTGACACAATCTATCCGTCACTGTCAGCCTGAGATAGTCACACACACTTCATCCCGTCACCCTCATCTCCTCATACTCACGCTGTAATCATGACCTTGCCCCCTCATACTTAAAGCATCGCATCACTTTGAACCCCTCACACTCACTCCATCACCGTCACACTGACCCCGACACTCGCTCCAGCCGTGTCACCTTGACACCATAACCCTCACTCTATCACTTTCGCCCTGCCCTCTTCACACTCACCCCGTTAACATCACCCTCACCCTCACACTCACTCCATCGCCATTACGCTGACCCTGTCACCTTCACTCTGTCACTGTCACATTGACCCTGTCACACTCACTCCGTCACTATCATCATAAACACTACACACTCACTTCATCACCCTGACACACTCAAACTGTCTCTGTCACTACGACACTGATCCTCTCACACTCACTCCATCATCATCACATTGATGTACTCACACTTAATCCGTCAACATGACCCTGACCCCACACACTCACTCCATCACCGTGAACCTAACACCCACATAGTCACTCCATCAACATCAGCTTGACACCCTCATACTCAAAACATCACTGTCACGCTCACATCTTCACACTCACACCATCTCTGTCATTCTGACACCCTCACACTATTGTCACCATGACCCTGACCCCTTAACACTCACTCCATCAGCGTCACCCTGACACCCTCAAATGCACTCCATTACTGTCATACTGACCCCATAACACTCTGTCACCATCACCGTGACTCATTCACGCTCGCTCCATCACCATCATCGTAACCCTCGTTCTCTCACTCCAGCACCATCATCCCTGACACTCACTCGCTCACTGTCACCCTGATCCACTCACACTCACTCCATCACCGTCATCCTGAACCCCTTATACTCACTCCGTCACTGTCAGCAAGAAACCCACACACTGACACGATCACTCAGCCTCCCTCATACTCACTCCACTATCGTCACACTGACCACTCACACTCACTCTGTCACTCTCACCCTGACTGCCTCATCTTCACTCTGTCATCATGACCCTGACCCCTCACACTGACATCGTCACCTTGACGCCGCACACTCACTCCATCACTGTCACCCTGACCTCCTCACACTCAACAGGTCACCATCACCCTGACACTCTCACATTATACATCACCTTAACCCTGACGCCCTCACACTCACTCAGCTACCGTCACCCTGACCCAACAAACTCACTCTTTCACCATCATTTTTACACCCTCAAACTCACTCCATTACCCTCACCCTGACCCCCTCACACCCATAACCTTCGCCGTCTTCCTGACCCCTCACACTCACACTGTCACTGTCACCATGACCCACCCACACTCAATCCATTGCCGTCACTGACCCCTTCACATTCTCCCTCTCCCTGTCACCCTGACATTCTCACAATCACTTCATCCCCGTCACCCTCACACCCACGTACTCTACTCCATCACTGTAAGCCTGACACCCTCACACGCAATCCGTCAAGGTCACCTTGATTCACTCCCACTCACTTCATCATGTCACTCTGACGCCATCACGCTCATTCTGACATGTTCACCCTGATTCCTTCACACTCACTCTGTCACCCTTCACTCTGACCACGTCACATTCATTTTGTCACCATCAATTTAATACTCTCAAACTCGCTCCTTCAGCCTCACCACGACCCCTTCAACCTCACTCGATCGCCTTCACACTGACTCCGACACACACTCTCCCTCACTGTCACCCCGACGTACTCAAACTCACGCCATTCCCGTCACCCTCACCTCCTCGCACATACACTGTCATCGTAACCTGACCCCCTCACACTTACGCCATTGCCACCAGTTTGACACACTCACACTCACTCCATCACTGTCACCACGACCCCCTCAGACTCACTCCATCATAATCACTCTGACCCCGACACAATCTCTCCATCACTGTCAGCCTGAGATAGTCACACTCCCTTTATCCCCGTCACCCTCACCCACTAGCACTCACACTGTCATCGTGACCCTGCTCCTTCACACGGATAGCAGCAGCCTCACTTTGACCGGCTCACACACACTCCGTCACCGTCTTCCTGACCCCACACACTCACGCTGTCACTGTCTCCATGACCCCCTCAGACCCACTCCATCATAATCACACTGACCCTGACACAATCTTTCCGTCACTGTCAGCCTGAGATAGTCGCACTCACTTCATCCCCGTCACCCCATCACACTCAAACTGTAATCGTGAGCCTTCCCCCTCACACTTACAGCATCTCCATCACTTTGACCCCTTCACACTCACTCCATCACTGTCATACTGACACCGACACACTCTCCCCCTCCCTGTCACACTGACACGATCACCCTTACTCTGTCATCTTGCCCTGCTCTCTTCACACTCACCCCGTCACCATCACCCTCACCCCCTCACACTCACTCCATCACTGTCATCCTGACCCACGCACACTTACTCCAGCACCATCATTCTGACCTCTTCACATTCCCTCTGGCACCGTCACCCTGACCACCGCACAATCACTCCATCTTTATAAACCTGACCCACTCACACTTGCTCCACCAATGTCATCTTGACACCCTCACACTCACTCTGCCACTTCCACCCTGACTTCCTCACGCTCACCGCGTCACTGTCACCCTGACCCTTTCACGTCACTCTGTCACTGTGACCCTGACCCTTTCACACTCACTCCATCGCCTTCAACCTGACCGCGTGACACCCACTCTGTCACCATCATTCTGACCTCCTCACACTCACTGTGACACCGTCATCCTGACCCCCTCACACTCAATTTGTCTTCATAAAGCTGACACCCTCACACTCGCTCCACCACTGTCACTTTGACACCCCCCCACTAAGCAAGTCATTGTCACCCTTACCGTCTCACAGTCACTCTGTCACTGTGACACTGACCCCTTCACACTCACTCCATCGCTTTCACCCTGACACACTCACACTCACTCCGTCACTGTCACCCTGACCCCTCACTGTAACCTTAACCACTTTGTCCTCCATCACTGTCACCATGAAACTTATGCACTCACTCCATTACCCTGACACCTTCACAGTCACTCTGTCCCGACGACACTGACCCCCTCACACTCACTCCATCACCATCACCTTGACACTCTTACACTCACTCTGTCACAGTTACCCTTACCTCTTCACACTCACCCAATTACCGTCTGCCTGATTCCCTAGCACACCCTCCATCACCGTCACCCTGACCGCTCACACTCACTCTGTCATCGTGGCCCTGACACCCTCACACTGACTCCATCACTGTGACCTTGACAGCCTCACACTCACTCCATCACTCTCCCTGACGTCTTCATACTCATCCCCTCACACTCCCTCATTCGCTGTGACCCTGACCCCCTCACATTCATTCCACGACCACCACACTGACACACTCACACCCATTCCCACACCGTTACCTTCACACTCACTGTGTCACCATCACCGTTACGCACTGACATTCCCTTCATCAGCATCATCGTCTCCCATTTATTCTCACTTACTCTGTCACTTTCACCCCTCATAATCACTCGCTAACTGTCACGCTGATCCCCTTGCACTCACTCCGCCATCGTCATCCTGGCCGCCTTACACCCATTCCATCATTGTCACCATGAAACACACACGCTAACTCCATTATCCTCACGCCCTCACACTCACTCCATTACTGTCACCCTGATACATTCACACTCACCCTGTCACCGTTACTGTCACTGTCCCACTCATTCTGTCACCATCATTTTGCACCCTCACAGTCACTACATCACCCTCACCCGGACTCCCTCACAATCACTCCGTCACACTCACCGTGACCACTTCACAATCACTCTGTCACCATAATTTTAACACCGTCACACTGACTCCATCATCCTCAGACTGATCCCTCACACTCACTACAGCACTATCACTCTGACTCCCACACAATCACTCTGTCATCTTGACCCTGACCCCCTCATACTTACTCCATCACCGTCAAACTGTCACCCTCACATTCACTCTGTACTATCACACTGACCTCTTCACACTCACCCAGTTTCCATCACTCTGATCCTCGCATACTCACTCTGTCACCATCACCCTGCTCCATCAGACTCACTCTGTCACCAACATTTTACGCCCTCACACCCACTCCATCACCTTCACGCTGTACCCCTCACACTCACTCTGTCACCCTCACACTGACCACCTCAAACTCAGCCAGTCACCGTCACCCTGACCCCCGCACTAACTCGTTCACGTGACCCTGAACCCCTCACACTCACTCCATCACTATCACCCTGAAATCCTCACACTCACTCCAACACTACCACACTGACACCCTCACACTCACACCATCACCGTCTCCCTGACCGCTCACACTGACTCATTCACCATGACCGTGACCCACTTACACTCACTCAATCACTGTCACCCTGACCCCATCACACTCACTCTGTCACCGTCTCCCTTACTCCCCACACTCACTCATTCACCTTGACCCTGACCCCTGGACACTCACTCCATCGCCTTCAGATTGACACACTCACACTCACTCCAACATCGTCACCCTGACCTGCTCACAGTCACTCTGTCACCATCAAAGTGACTGACTCACACTCGCTCCCCCCCTGGTCATTGCAACCCACTCACTCTCACTTATTCCATCACCGTCACCCCGAGAGTCATTCGCTGACTGTCACTCTGAACCATCGCGCGCACTCCATCACTGTCATCCTGACCCCCTCACACTCACTCTGTCACATCATCGTAACCTGCTGTTCTCACTTACTCTGTTACTGTCACCCTTCAGGCTCACTCGCTCATTGTCACACTGATCACTTCACACTCACTCCACCAGCGTCATCCTGGCCCCCTTCCATCCACTCTGTCACTGTCACCATGAAACCCACACACACACTCTGTTACAGTCCCCCTGACCCGTCAGACCCACTCTGTCGCCATCAATTGTCCACCTTCACACTCACTGCAGTTCCCTCACCCTGCCAGCCTTATAGTCACTCTGTCACCATCATTTAAGCACCCTCACACTGACTCCATCATTCTCAGATAGACCCCTCACACTCACTACGTCACCGTTATTATGACCCCCACACTCACTCTGTCACTGCCACCCTGACCTCTTCACACTCACCCAATCACCGTCACGCTGACTCCTCACAAGCACTGCATCACCTTCACCATGACCCTCTCACACTCACTCTGTTACCCTTAGCCTGATCCATCATACTCGTTCCGGCACCATCATTTTACATCCTCACACCCTCTCCATTACCTTCACCCTGACCACCTCACACTCACTCTGTCATTGGGACCCTGACCCCCTCATACTGACTCCACCACCGTCACCTTGACACCCTCACACTCACTCTGTCACCGTCACCCTGACCTCTTCACACGCACCGAGTCACCATTACCCTACACCCCACACTCACTCCTTCACCATGACCCTGGCCCATTCACACTCACTCGATCACCATTATCCTGACACCCTCACGCGCACTCCATCACTGTCACCCTGACCCCATCAAGCTCTCTCCATCAACGTCACCCTGACCCCTCAGACTCACTCCCTCACTTTCACCTTCACCACCTCACACTTACTCCATCACTCACCATGAATCCCTCACAGTCACTCTGTCACCGCAACACTGGCCCACTCACTCACTCCATCATCATCGCATTGACAGACTCACTCTCACTCCTACAGAATCAACCTGAACGCTTCACACTAACTCCATCACCATCACCGTGACACAGTCAAACTCACTCCATCACACGCTCCTGTATGATCACGATTACATCCGTGCATACTGTCACACCATCTAGCTCACTCACCCACATACTACCCCACTGTCAGGCTCACTCTCTCGCACACTCACGCACTAACACGCTCACTCCTCTGCACACATCCCCCATCACGCTCATACTCCTGCACCCTGTCCATCCGTCAAACTCACCCCCACACTAAACGCACCATCACACCCACTCTGCTGCACACTTCCACATCACCATGCTGAGTCACCCCCTCACACACCTTTTGTCATGCTCACTCTCCCGCACATTACAACTCTGTCATGCCCAATCCTCCAAACACCACCCACTTTTACTCTCACTTACCGCACACTAAACCCACTATCGTGCTTCACCACACACGAGCCCAGCGTCACAAATACTTCCACCCATTACTACACCATTTCTCTCACACCTGTACACACTAGAACACCATTACGCAATTCTGACCTCTCCCTGACTGTCACAATCACTTCCTCACACACTCCCCATCATCATGCTCACTTCCTTGCACACACTTCCCAACCATCATGCTGAATAAACTACACACTCCACCACCGTCGCACTCACTTCCACCACACGGTCGTCTGTCATGCTCCCTCCTCCACACACCCCATCATCATGATCCCACCCCACACACAACCCCAACATCACGCTCCTTCCCCCACCGTCATGCTCACACTCTGCATACTCGCAATCCGTCACGCTCACCCCCACACTATCTCCATATTCATTCTCACTCGCCAGCATAATCCCCCACCGTCATGCTCACTCCCCCGCACACTCTCCCCACTGTGTTCACTTCCCTACATACTCTCCACGCTCAAGCGCACTTCATCACACAATCCCCCTCCATCACGTGCACTCTCGCTCAATCTCCAACCGTCATGTTCACTCCATCACACAGTCCCCAACCATCATGCTTACTCCCCCACACCCCCTCTGTCATGCTCACCACCCCACACATTTCCCTCACCATCACGCTCAATCCTCTACACTCTTCCACACGTCACAGCGACTCGACTGCTCACTCTCCTACTGTCACGCTCGCACCCCCACACATTCCCCCACTGTCTCGACTACTCACCTGTGTGCTCACCCACTGTCACTCTGACTCTCCGACACACTCCCCACCATCTCACACACTCCACTGCACTCTCGCCCATCATCACGCGCATGAAAGTGCACTCTATCCCATCGTCACACTCACTCCCCCACACACTCCACAACCATCATGCTCACTCCTCAGCTCACTCACACACCATCACACTCACTCCGGCGTCCACTCCCCACCCTCATGTTCTCTGTCCCACACATTCCCCCACTGTCATGCTCACTCGCCACACGCTCACTCTCCATACACTCCCTACCCTGTGCACTGGCCTGCGAATCCCTCACCAGTTAATCACTTTCAGGGTCAGCTTTGATCACATCCATGATCTATTCCCTGCGTAACAGACAATGGGTCCCACACAATATCTTCCACGTGTATCAGACTGTTGTCCCAATTCTACAATTGATCCCCAGCCATAGCCTATGCTCCCATCGCTGTGTTTACCCCCGAGTAACGGCCAATGCTCTCACTTCCATCATTTCCCTACCAACGGCATTTGACTCAAGCCAGACACTGCAAACCTCGTATCGGCCTGAAGATCCACATCCCTCCTGTGTTCCCCCAACAACGGAAGTTTGGAGAGGATTCGAGGCAGAGAGTATAGGAGAATGGGAGATTGGAAGAAGTGAGTGCAGGACAGAGAGTGAGTGAAGGAGAATGGGGAAAGGCTAACAGTGAAATATAGTGTGTAAATGGGAGGGGAGAGAGATAGAAGCACAGTGTAATGCTGGGAGGGAGATATGGAAGGAGTGGTACAAAGGAAGAGAGATTAATTATAACGAGGCCAGGTGGATTGGTTGTCTTGGATTTGAAAGCAATGACAGAGTGACTTTAACCCAACTTCTGAGGTCAGTCCCTGTTCCGCTCACCATCCATGAGTACGAGAACTTGGGTAGGAGTCTCTCCCTCTCTCTCTCTCTCTCCAGCTCAGCTTCTTCAACACAAAGTCAAACAAAAATATTGTTCTCTCTTCTCCTTGGCACTTTCTAATGAGCATGTTTTTTTATTGTTTACAAATTGAAGTGATCAATACAATCAGTGGGATGGTGCCTTTTCTCACTGGCCTCTGAATTGAGAGCAACATTGAAATCTGTCCCTGTATCCCACTGTGGGATAGGGTTAGACAATCCAGCACGACACTCAGTCTGTTACCATACCAACAGGCTGCTTCATTGTTGAATTGCTGAACTGAATGAGAAAATTCCGGATGGATTGATTAAAGAGTGAATTTGATTTATTGATGAATTTGGGTAACTGGATATTTCAGCACATTCTTCAGCTGCTGTCTGAACTTAGTCTGGTTCACGGCATAAATCGCGGTGTTTGTGCAACAACTGAGGAGCTGCAGCATGTGGCCCAATTCCATCATAAACCCCGGTGGAATCAAAGGAGAATATCCATTCGCTGCCATCCGGAACCATATGGAATACACCATTAACGTTGACCATAGCAGGATGAAATTGGCCGAGATCACAAACAGTAAAATGATGGATTTTTTTCGATTTCTCATTTCTGTGTCCGACTGAGCGACCCCATCGGTGTGAGCCCGGAGTCTGCTGCGGGCTCTGCTTGTCACTAAAATGTGTCTGATGGTGAAAACATTGAACAGCAGTATGAGGAGGAATGGGGTAGCTGGGTTCAGAATGTGGTGAAGGAACTCGAGTTTGAGCCAGAAAGGGGATAATAGAACATCCATAGTTCGAGCACAAAACCAAGTGGGGTTCTCCACCAATACCAAGGTGAATACATAAAATACCAGAAGACGTTCTTTGAACAGGCCAGCACGGTCACTGTTCCCAGAACTACAGCCGCTGTTTTCTCACTGCAATATTTACGTTTCAGCTTCTGGCAACATATGGCCACAAACCTATCAAAGGTGAAAGCGACGGTGAACCAAACAGAACAGTCAGTTGCTGCATAAAGCAGGACGGCATGGATATTACACACGGGGATGGAGTACCTCAGGAAATAAAACTGTTCGATATAAATAATGGGAATGTGTCTCATTATCAGGTCGAGGATAATGACCAGTAGATCCGCCACTGCCATGGCCCCGAGGTAACGTCTGATGCACTGAGACAATCCACAATCTTTATAAAGCAGGACGTAGATCGTCAATACGGTAACTGTGAGAAAGGAAAGCAAACACATTATACATCAGTCTGGGGGAAAGTGACCAGTTTGATTAAGGAGCAAGTAAGATTTTCAAATATTTTACTGTCTTCGGAGATCTATTGAATTAATGGGAGCTGAAATAACAGATGGGAAGTTCTGAGTTAGTTACAAAATTATTACGTAATGCACAAGAAACTGTCTGTCCCCAAACACACAGACACACATCCATACAAACAGATGGTTTCAAGAACAATCACAAATACTTGATCACTCAAGAGTAAAAATACTTCTTTACCGTTTAGAATACTCGCAGTTCCTTTAAGACAAACGGAGGTTGGGAATTTCTATATTCAAGTCTAAAATGTCGTCAATCTCTGTCTTGAATAATTGTAAACGCAGAGGAAATGTCCTCACCCCTTTACATGCGGGTGGGTATGTCATAATAGTGTCATCTTCCTGCTGTAACGTTACTCTTCCCTTGGGATCTTATTTTTTTTCAGTTAATTGAATCTGGCAATTCGCAATAAATGTGAAAGAGTATGCCACAGAACGTCGGATATAAAATGTGATAAAGACACAAATATTCCTCTCACAAGGGCACTTATGTCCATTAACGTTGATGAGTCTCACTCAGCCTCTGTCGGAAATCACTCACCAAACTCGACTCAACCGGCACGTTGCACACAAAAACAAAAACATTAAACCAATACCTTAATTATTTCTGGTAAGATTCTCTTTTGCAATCACGCTATGCTTTATTCGGAGATCTACCTGACTTCGTTCTCAGTTTTGTATAAATTTCCCAAATATAAAATATGTTTGATATTCAATTCCCATTGTCGACCACTCTGTCACCACGTCTCTCTAACGTATTTAAATCATATCCATTTACCTCAATGTATACATTGAATTTCTCGAACATGTTTGAAAACATCACACACCTTCAGTTAGAGTGCGTTTCTTCCGTTTTCTATACCATTATTCCTCCTGGTTGCCTTTCATCTCCATATTGTCCCGGTCAGGAAACAGTCTGACACCATCATACTCACCGAATCAGGCTTGATGGGTAATTTTTCACGAAGCCCCAGCACCAAACCTGGGTATATTCTGTCCCACCAGCAATACAAACCCAACAGTGATGGGGGCACCGTGGGATACAGTCAGGAAAGAAGTTACTTTGTAATTCCCCAACATTCATTTCAGAACCAAGAAATCTAATGATAACAGTTCAAAGATGTTCAAGGAAAGCGCCTGATGATAGAAATCTACTGCCCTCCACACCACCCCTCGGCGATAGCTCAATTCTCCTCAATGTTGAAAACAAATGGGAGGAAGCATTGAGGGACACAAGGACACAGACCGTACTCTGTGTTTGGGACTTCAATATCCAACACAAAGAGTGTCTCCGCACGTCCACCACTGACTAAGAAGGGCGAGGTCTCAATACGATGCTTGTGAGAGTCAAACCTGGCACAAAAGTAGATTGTTGAGTTTATGTAGGGTCTGTCATAGAACATAGAACATAGAACATAGACCAGTACAGCACAGAAAAGGCCCTTCAGCCCACGATGTTGTGCCGACCACTGATCCTCATGTATGCACCCTCACATTTCTGTGACCATATGTATGTCGAGGAGTTTCTGAAATGTCCCCAATGACCCTGCCTCCACAACTGCTGCTGGCAACGCATTCCATGCTCTCACAACTCTCTGTATAACGAACCCGTCTCTGACATCTCCTCTATACTTTCCTCCAACCAGCTTAAACCTATGATCCCTCGTGTTAATCATTTCTCCCCTGGGAAATAGTCTTTGGCTATCGACTCTATCTATGCCTCTCATTACCTTGTATACCTCAATTAGGTCCCCTCTTTTCCTCCTTTTCTCCAGTGAAAAATGTCCGAGCTCAGTCAACCTCTCCTTATATGATAAGCCCTCCAGTCCAGGCAGCATCCTGGTAATCCTCCTCTGAACCCGCTCCAAAGCATCCACATCTTTCTTACAATAGGGCGACCAGAACTGGACGCAGTATTCCAAGTGCGGTCTAACCAAAGTTTTATAGAGCTGCAACAAGATCTCACGACTCTTAAACTCAATCCCCCTGTTAATGAAAGCGAAAACACCATATGCTTTCTTAACAACCCTGTCCACTTGGGTGGTCATTTTAAGGGATCTATGTACCTGCACCCCAAGATCCCTCTGTTCCTCCACACTACCAAGAATCCTATCCTTAATCCTGTACTCAGCTTTCAAATCTCTGCTGAAATCCATCAGGGTATGTCCTATGTCCAATAATATTCAGATGCGTCATCAATTACCTTGCTTCTGTCATAAAGTCATAAGTGGGAATGTTCACCAATCATTGCACAACTGGTGACTCCTCAGATACTGAAGCAGTCCATGCTCAAATGCAACAAGATCTGGACAATATCCGGGCTTGGCCCGACAAAGGGCAAATAGAACTCGCACCACACAAATACCAGACCATGATTCTCATCAATAAACGACACTCTAACCACAGCCCCTTCAAATTAAACTGTAATACCATCAAGAAATCCCCCACTGTCAACACCCTTCAAGTTTCAATTGAACAGAAACTGAACTGGACTCACCACATACACACAGTGGTTACAAGAGCAGGTAAGAAACTGGGGACACTGCAGCAAGAACTCAACCCCTGATACGCAAAAATCTATCAACCATCTCCAGGGCACAAGTCAGACATGTAATGAAACACACTCCACTTGCCTGGGTGGGTGCATCTCCAACAACACTCAGAAAGCTCAACACCATCCAGGACAAAGCATCTCCGTTTGATTGGCATCATATCTACAAGCATTCAATCCTCCACCATTGACACTCAGTAGCAGCAATGTGTACTATATAAAAGAAGGACTGCATAAATTCACCAAAGAACCTTAGTCAGCACCTTCGAAACCCACGATCACCTCCATCTGAAAGGACAAGGGTACCTCTGAAAAGCAACACTTGCAAGTTCCCCTCCAAGAACCCCACAACATTGACTTGAAAATATATCACCTTCAGAGCCATCGGATCGAATTCCTGGGATTCCCTCCCTACCGACATTGTGGGTCAACCCACAGCAAGTGGACTGCAGCGTTTCACGAAGGCAACTGACCACCACCTTCTCAATGGCAAATAGGTATGGGCCATCAATCCTGGCTAGCCAGCGAAGCCCAAGACCCACAAATTAATAAAAGAAAATAAAGCAGCCAGACTGTGGGAAGTTATTAATGCATTAACAAGAGGGAAACATTCTCACCAAACTCCTTGTCACAGCTGTATCTCTTCCTAACAGTATCTGTCGGAGCAAACAGCACACAGCCCTGGCGAGGGAAAGTCTGACTGCGGTTGAAGATGCAATCCATTCGGGATAAATTAGTGTCGCGCAGTTTAAGCGAAATCACCGATGAAAGTGACAGATTGACCAGTCCTGGGTCCTCAACTGTTTGCAAAATATATCAACAATTTAGATAAATGGAACAAAGGTATTCTAAATACATTTTGTCATGATGCCAAGATAAGCAGGAAACTAACTTATAAAGAGGCGATCGAGACTCTGTAAACAGGCAAGCAAAGGAGTGAAATTTGGCAGTTGAGTAAATGCAAAACTCAATTTTTCAGGAAGAATAAAAAGCTGCATATTACATAAGCAGATATAGATTATAAGTCATACTGATGTAATGTGCACTGGAGGGTTCACTCTGACCCTTTCAGGTATCACAAGTGTTACTCCATCTCTCCAATGGTCAGCGTCCTGATGTTTCCAGTCGCCCTGCTGCTGTCGGTACACGTGGAATATTTTGATCTGGTTGGTTGATGGTGGGAAGTGGGGAGGGGCGGGTGCATTGAGCCGTGTATCAAGCCAGACGGCATGTGTCTGACAGTCCACCCTTTCTTTATACGTGGAGACCCGAAGGCGATGGGAATGGCTGACTCATTCTGAACGAAAGAGGTTTGGGCTGTGGCAAGGACAGTCGGTATTCACCAACATGATGAAATACATGGATAGAAAGGATTAGACGGGTATGGACCAAGTTGAGGGAAATG